>NC_043752.1:20237505-20310005 GCF_902148845.1 Salarias fasciatus | reverse complement strand
TGAAACCTCCATCCATTTTCTCAAAACCTTAAACACAAATCCAAAAATCCACACTACATTCACAAAAACCTCAGACATTTCTGTCAAAATCGAATTATCACCTCAAAACCAGTTCTCTCGTGATCAAAACCACACTATGCGTTCAGATCTCACACACAGCAAGTAAAAACATCTTCACCTCAGATCGTTCATTAGACACTACATGAAATAACTGAGGACACAGCAAGCAGTCCTCACTCTTAAACCTGCTGGGTTCTTTTCCCAACCCATTTCCTGGGTAGCCCTAGATTTTGTGCAGATTGGGTCGCTTTTACCCCAAATTAGATGAATTGTGTCGACCCAGCAGAGTGAATTGATGATTTGAACAAAATCACCATTTTGAACACTCCTGCAACTCCTTCTCCTTCTTGCATCTGGAGACTTCTGGCAACAAACGCAACAGAAAACTGGAGTCCTGTGTTCTCACAGACGATTATTGCAATGGCTAAGAAGGAAAAAACATATGACATCCCTCTCCTTACATTCATGTGTGGCTTTTGCTCAGTTGGTAGAGTGGTTGTCTAGCAGTTGTGAGGTTGTTAGTTCAAATCTTTTCCTCTACATGTCAATGAACTGCACTGAACCCCAGCTGGCTTCCAGTGGAGGGTTTGACAGCCTTGCATGGCAGAGGGCACGTGTTTCTGAATTCTGAGGGTTTACATTTTACAGTAAAGTAACCTTCCCAGACCCGCTGATAAATCTTGACCCAGCATCAGGGTCAACTCTTCAACCCAAACAGCTGGGTAGAAATAACCCAGCTTTGGCTCGGTCCCTTTTGGGCCCAGCGCTGGGTCAGCAAGTCCACTCAATGTGGGTTATTTTTACAGTAACCCAGCAGTTTTCAGAGTGTGTAGTGCACAGAAAATTTTTATTTTACGTATTTGAAATGCATTTAGAAAAAAAAAACCCATCTAAGTCAAAGTGATATCTAAATTGACCGTCATAACAAAAAATAAATACAAAACAAACAAAACAAAAGCACACTACTGCATGGTCATGGTCATGGAGGTTCAGTCTCCAGCATCTTGTCTTTGTGCACACTTGGTCTGATCACATCATTAGAAATATGTGTGTTCAGTTTTGAGTTGTTGTGTGTAAAAGATGACAGCTGTGTTGGAGTTGTGTTCACATTTTGCTGCCAGTGATTACAATTTTGCAAAAATGTTGTGAAATGTGTTTAGTGACTGAGAATGTGTCTAAGGTTTTGCAAAAAAGAGCAGATCGGTTTTGAAAATTGAGCATAGGACCTGAACAGTGTTTAAGTTTTTGCCAAAAGAGTGTTTGATTCGAAAAATGAGTTTAGGCCCCTGAGAGTTTGGTTCAGGCAATGGGGTTTAGTGTTTTAGCAATTGTGAAAAACTGTAAAACGGGTCTGTTTCTGCCATCATGACCTGAAGACTGAAGGGCAGAAGAACAAGAAGAAACAGGGTCAGGTCAGGGAGACGCCGTTTCCCAGAATCCTCTAACGACTGACGAGCTGAGAGCTGGAACTGGAACAGAGACCGACTGGTCCCAGGACACGTTTGACCAGCTGATCAGTGAATAGAAACAGGTCTGGAGCTGAAGGAGACCTGAGAGCAGACCTGATGAAGGGATGAATTCATCCCTCATGTTGAGAATTGAACTCTGGAAACTCATTTCAAGTGTTAAATGTTGTTCCTGCACTCCAGCGGTCAAGTGAAGAGCAGAGGACTGAGGAACCCCAGAGGCCAGTCTGCATCTGACACAAGAAGACTAGTTCTGTTTCACTCGGTTTGTACACCCCTGAGCAAACCGTATGGGATCAGCAGTCTTGGACGAGCGCTCACTCAGACATCTCATTCTGTAGAACAAACTCAGATAAAAAGCACAAAACAATAATGAAGTGTTTCAAAAGTGCAGCATCTTGGCATTCAGAAACAAATGAAGAAACAACATTGTGCTGGTCAGTAAACGTTGCTTTTATAGAGCGAGTGCACAGAAATAAATATGGAATCACTCCATTCTGAGGAAGAAAATATAAAATCATGAAAAACAGACAAAAACAATCAAAACTCACTAGTATTTAGCTGCAGCACCTCTGGCTTTTCTGCAGCTTGCAGTCTCTGAGGCTCTGAGGACTCGATGAGTGACAAACACTATTCTTCATCAATCTGTTGCCAACTCTCTTCAATTGCAGTTTCCAGATCGTCTTTGCAGGTCGGAGCCTTGCTGTGGAGCTTTTTTTTTTTCAGTTTCCACCACAGGTTTTCATTTGGGTTGAGATCTGGGCTGTCTGCAGGCCATGACATTGACTGGATGCGTCTTTCTCCAGGGAATACTTTCACAGTTTTTGCTCTGTGGCCTGATTGCATTGTTGTCTTGGAAAATGAGTTCATCATCCCCAAACATTTTTTTGGATTGAAGGGATCAGAAAGCTGTCCAATATGTCCGTGTAAACTTTAACCACAGCCGTCGCCACAGTGCCTCTGCCTGGCATGCTGCCCCGTATCATCAAGGACTGTGGGAGTTTTGATGTTTTCTTTAGACAGTCCTCTTTGTAAATCTCACTGAACGGCACCAAACTAAAGTTCCAGCATCATCACCTTGTCCAGTGCAGATTCATGACTCATCATTGAAGGGAACCTTCATCCAGTCATCCACAGTCCATGATGCCTTTCCTTAGCCTGCTGCAGTCTTGGGGTGAATCCCAATTCTCTGCTTAATCCTCAATCTTACTCCTCATTCCTCAAAATGCGCACTCCCGTGAAGTTAAGTGTTGTCCCGTTCCTAAACAAGTTGAGGAAAGGAGTGAGACTCAGGAGCGTTATCTCCCTTAATTTTTTTTTTTTTTTTTTTTCCCTTGTCCTGTTCGGCAGCTGGGGCGTGCAATATTGTATGATTGTAGCCTTTTACTATCCGAACAGATTTTAATGTTAGCAGCAGGACGAGACTGAGTCTCCTCCTGCTGCTGCCTTTATTTAAAGCTGGCATCCGGCATGGCTGCCGGACAGGACCGGGACGGAAACGCTCAGAGAGCAGGGACAGAAAGAGAGAAAGATAAAGACAGGGAGAATGGGGGGGGGGGGGGGGGGGGGGGGGGGGGGCACAACCTATGTACAAAGTCACAATACAAAACAGTGTTGTCGACGCACCACACGCAACCTGGAACAATCCCAAACCCCCGATCTAGACAACACCAAAACAGAGCCGACAACCAACACAGAAAATTACAGAACCATACATACATTTTTTTTTTTTTTCTTTTTTTCCGAACCATATTAGTGAACAGACCAGGCCACAAAAATAAAAGGAGGTGTAGGGGAGGAAGGAAATGCAAGGACACCGCAAACCATTTTTTTTTTTTTTTTTTTTTTTTTTTTGAATATAGCTAGTAGTAACTAGTCGTAACTAGTAGTAAACTCGGGGCGTGCATCAAGAGAGGTCTGCTACAGATCACCATTAGTCTAACCACCACAAGAAGACAAGGTAACCCAGTATGTAAAGAGTGATTAAAGATCAACGTGATCATGTGAATATGATGGTGACAGTGATGGTGATAGTGATCATGCATATATGACCTCTGACCTCTGAGAAGGCCAGAAGCAGGCCAGAGAGACCCTCAGAGCCCAGACAGCCGGCGGACATCACAGAGCCCGGATCCAAGCCGCCCCCCCAGGCAGACGCCCACGCTCCAGTCCAGAAACGGGGCAGAGGAAAGCCCCGGCCGGGGACCCCGGCGGTCCCGGGGCCCGGGTCCCGCGGAGCCACGACCGGCAGGAGCCGGTCCACCCCGGGCGCCGGACGCCCGGGGCGGGCAGGGCCGAGAGCCCAAGGCCCAAGAGCCCAGGAGCCGACCCCCCACCCAGGCGAAGGGCTATGACCCACCCGGGAGAACCAGCCCACACGGGCGGCTACCCACCCCAGGCCAGTACACCCCCCAGCGCTCCAGCCACGCACCCCGAGATCCAGGGCATCACCCCCCCCCCCCCACCCACGACCCCCCACCCGGAACCCACCCCACTGTCCACCGCCCGTCCACCCCTCCCACCCCCTGTCCTCTCCCGCCTCACTCCCCCCCGCCCCAACCCAACACTCATACCCACTCACTCATACTGACACACACACATGCACACACACAACCACTCATCCCTGAAACAAACGCACACACACACACACTCACATTCCAACACACTCACACACTCTCACACACACGCTAACAAGCACACACACACACACTCTCACGCACACGCTAACAAGCACACACACACACACACACACACACACACACACACACAGTCCATCCTACCCCACACACACTCACATTCCCGCGTCATCCAACTGTCACATCCTGTGGGAGACCCCCCCGGAAGGCAAGGGAACACCGAACCCCACATCCAGAACCCCCCGCCACCCACAACTGCCGCCCCCACCCCCCCACCCCCCCGCCGCAGACAGGTATGCACCCCCCTGAGCCAGCAGCCCCCCAAACCACAGCCGCTCCAAACCCCCGGCCTGTGGGGAAAACAACAGCCCCCCCCGCCCCCCCCCCCACCAGAAGGAATCTGGAAACGGGGGCGCAGAAGACCCCATTGCCCCCCCCCCCCCCCCCCCCGTCTCGTGAGTGTTGATGGAGTATATGTGGTTTGCGATTAAAATTTGAGGGTCAGTAACCACACCGTGCCGCGAGTGAGGCCAAACGAGCAGTCTCATCCACCTGAACAGCCCCCCCCCCCCCCCCCCCCCCCCCCCCCGACACAGCGCGCCAAGACCCCCCGACGTGTGTGTTTGTATGTATTTGGTCGTGTTAGATGACTAAGTGCAATTAAGACTGAGAGGCGAGCCACTGAAGGGTGCAGTGATTGGGGCCACTTAGATGGCCCCCTCCACCACACCCAACTTGATAAGCCCGCCTCCCAAAGCCCTACGTGTGTGTGCATGAGAGCGGGGGAGAGGGGGGTCCGGGGATGCCGCAGCACCCCCGTCACCCAGGAGCCCCCCGATGAAGGACAGGGCCAGGAGCGCCACCCCCCCCCCCCC
Source organism: Salarias fasciatus (assembly GCF_902148845.1). Lineage (NCBI taxonomy): Eukaryota > Metazoa > Chordata > Actinopteri > Blenniiformes > Blenniidae > Salarias > Salarias fasciatus. The sequence continues at coordinate 20,304,968 of NC_043752.1, read as the reverse complement.
CAGGACCAGGGCGGACAGCGACCATGGCCAGAGAGCCACCGACCCAAGAAGCACACACCCATCATGCATCTCCCTTAATTTTGAGATTCTACGAGACCTACCTTGGAGTTAAGGATGACCCAGAATGCTTGTTAAATACTTCGTTTTGCTGTTATTTTATTAATAAAAAATGTTGTGTATTACTTTGGGAGTAATTGTATTAAGTTTCTATGACAGATAATATTTACAAAGGCTATTAGAAAGAAATGAAGAAAATTCATTTGAATGCATTTATTAACAAGGTCACACATGCAACATTTCTAATTGAATTGAAAGTCCTTTATTTGTCCCGCACGGGGAAATTGCAGAGCTGCAGCAGCAAAAGAGGAAAGAAAAAAAATAGAAAAACAGAAAAATACAAAGCCAACCACACAAGAGAAGCCAAATGCAAAATAGATATATACAAATATAATTATTATTATTATTACCTCCGCCAGGAGGTTATGTAATCATGTCGGTTTGTTGGTTGGTTTGTTGGTTGGTTGGTTTGTTAGCAAGATCCCGGAAAAAGTAATTGACGGATTGCAATGAAACTTTGTGGAAAGGTGGGTCTTGGGCTAACTTAGAATTGATTAAATTTTTTTTTTTTGGAACTTTATTGCCATATGCACAGGGCAAAACATGACAAAACAATAACACTGTCATGAGACTGGGCATCATTACAAAAAAAATCAGAAACAAAAGAAACAAAGGAGAGAGAAGAAGAAAAAAAATATATACAGGCAAAGGGTAATCCTATTTCAGAAACTCAAGCATTGATGTCCACCTTCTGTCAAAAACAGGGGTTTTCAACTGCAGTTGTGCTGTCAGCTGCTCCATTAAAAAAACTTGTCTGATTTTTTGTGTCCATTGTGTAACTGTTGGTGACTTAGGTTTCAACCAGCACATTGTTATAATTTTTCTTGCAGTCATTAACATTAGATGTAGAAGATATTCTTGGTCGTGAGAGAGACTGTCTGGAAAGATGTCCAGTAGAAATATTAAAGGATCCCAAGGAAGGTTTACTTTCAGATTCTTTTCCAATATGTCTTTGATGTTTTTCCAATAATCATGAACAACAGGACAGTCCCAGAAAATATGGGCTTGGTCACCCACGAGTCCACAATTTCTCCAACATATATTACTTTTACTAATTTTTGACAAAAAAGTTTTTAACGGAGTTCTGAAAAACCTTATTTTTGTCTTCCAGTCAAATTCTTTCCAAGCCTGACTCCCCACACCAAGATGACATCCTGAACAGACATTTCTCCAAACATCATCCTCCAAAATCACATTTAGCTCCAGTTCCCATTGCTGTTTTAGATGTAGTGTATTATCTGACAGATCACTCAGCAGTATTTGATACATCACTGATATTTGTTTTTTCATTACCCCGTCATTTTCAAGAAGATTAATAAAATGTGTTTCGATATTCGTTGGTTCTCTTCTAATGTATTCCCAGTCCAGATGATTTGTTAAATAGCTCCTTATTTGTAAATATCTATAGAAATCCTTTGATGATATATCAAATTTTGCTCTTAATTGATTAAAATTTTTAATGACATTCCCTTCAAACATCTGATTTACTGTTATAAGTCGTCTCTCAGCCCATCTGCTAAATCCACTGTCTGATAAAGATGGAAGGAATTCAATATTTCCATGTATTGACATAGCTCGAGACAGGGAAACCCTGCCCTTCAGTTGTTTTTGGATTCTGTTCCAAATCTTTAGTGTATGCTTGACCCATAAATTTTCAATTTTTATTTTTTTCTGTGATTGCTGGTTAAGGAATGGGAAACATGAGAGAGAGATACCTGGCAACGAATATTTTTCCATAGAAACCCACTGTGTTTCTGGATCACAAATGATCCATGCCACCATAGCCTTCAGCCGGGCTGCCCAGTAGTACAATTTCAAATTAGGTAGCCTCAGGCCCCCATTTTCTTTGTCCGACATCAAAATTTTGAGGCGCACTTTTGGTCTTTTCTTTTGCCAAATAAATGTTAACATTAATTTGTCTAATATTTTGAAAGTGGATTCTGGAACAGGGATGGGTAAATTTTGAAATAGGAATAATAATCTAGGCAGAACATTCATTCTTATGCATTCAATTCTCCCCAAAAAAGAAAGTGGAAGTAAATCCCATCTATTTAAATCATTTTTAATTTGTTTTAATAATTTATCATAATTTGCTGAAAACAAACCTGTGATCTTTGGGGTAAGAATTACTCCAAGATATCTAAACCCATGTTTAGAGTGTCTAAATGTCACCATGTTATCCAACTGCAATGGCCAACTCCCAGAAATCATTAGGGCTTCAGATTTATTCGTGTTTATTTTATAACCTGACACCTCGCCATATTCTTTAAGACTATTGAGCAGAGCAGGTACAGATGTGATGGGATTTTCCAAAAACAATATATCATCCGCGAAAAGTGCCAGTTTGTGCTGCACATTATTTTCATCTCTTATGAAAAAGAATTGATTAAATTTTGGTGATGATCCGGATCACTGTCTGGATCCAGGAATTTTTTAAATGATTCTTTATCATTGAGAGATAGGGAGTCTTTCACATGGTTGGGCAGGCCCGCCGACAGGGGGGGCAAACGCCTGGTTCACACAGGAGGCGCCGCCTCCTACGCGGAAGTGGAAGCGCCGCGCACCGACTGTCAGATCGGCGCAACTGTTAACCTCTCTGACGGTTCATACAGGACACGCGGGGGACCGCGGCGTCCGTAGCGGCTCGCGCCGTGGACCGTGGCCGCTCCGCTCCTCTCTATTTTCTCCGTGAGCCTCGCGCCGTGCACCGCCAGTTGTAAAGCTGAACAGAGCAGATCGCACCACACAGGAAGTCTGTAACGGAAAATACGACAGAATCTGGTCAATTTTCAAATTAAAATGAAGTAAAATAACATAAATTATGTCGCTTTTCGGTTTTCCTTTTCAGATAAACACACACACACACACACAGGGAGAGAGGGCGACAGAGAGAGGCACCGCACGCTGCAGCGCTTTGCTCCGATCACACCCCTCCAATAACAATGATGTGCGATTATACAGGACTGTCTCAGAAAATTAGAATATTGTGATAAAGTTCTTTATTTTCTGAAATGCAATTAAAAAAACAAAAATGTCATACATTCTGGATTCATTACAAATCAACTGAAATATTTCAAGCCTTTTATTATTTTAATATTGCTGATTATGGCTTACAGCTTAAGAAAACTCAAAAATCTTATCTCAAAATATTAGAATATCATGAGAAAGTATACTAGTAGGCTATTTAACTAATCACTTGAATCGTCTAAATAACTCGAAACACCTGCAAGTGTTTCCTGAGCCTTGAAAAACACTCAGCTTGGTTCAGTAAACTAAATCACAAGTATGGGGAAGACTGCTGATCTGACTGCTGTCCAGAGGACCGTCATTGACACCCTCCATCAGGAGGGTAAGACACAAAAAGACATTTCTCAAAGAGCAGGCTGTTCACAGAGTGCAGTTTCAAAGCACATTCACAAAAAGTCTGTTGGAAGGGAGAAATGTGGCAGGAAACGCTGCACAACCAAGAGAGATGACCGCAGGCTGAACAGCATTGTGAAGAAGAGCCGCTTCCAGAATTTGGGGGAGCTTCAAAGACAGTGGACTGAAGCTGGAGTCCAGGTATCAAAAGCCACTGTTCACAGACGTGTCCGGGAAATGGGCTACAATAGCCGTATTCCCATGGTCGAGCCACTTCTGAACTCCAGACAACGGAAAAAGCGTCTGACTTGGGCTGTGGAAAAGAAGCACTGGACAGTTGAAGAGTGGTCCAAAGTCCTCTTTTCAGACCAAAGCAAGTTTTGTATTTCATTTGGAAGTCAAGGCGCCAGAGTCTGGAGAAAGGCTGGAGAGGAGCAAAATCCAAGTTGCTTGAAATCCAGTGTGAAGTTCCCACAGTCAGCGATGGTTTGGAGCCATGTCAGCTGCTGGTGTTGGTCCACTGTGTCTCATCAAGTCCAGAGTAAATGCAGCTGTGTACCAAGAGATTTTAGAGCACTGCATGCTTCCTTCTGCTGAAAAGCTCCATGGAGATGATGATTTCATTTTCCAGCATGATCTGGCACCTGCCCACAGTGCCAAAGCCACCAGTAACTGGTGTACTGACCATGGCATTACTATCCTCCATTGGCCTGCCAATTCCCCTGACCTGAACCCCGTTGAGAATTTGTGGGTATTGTCAAGAAGAAGCTGAAAGACACCAGACCCAACAATGCAAATGAGCTAAAGGCCGCTATTGAAGCCTCCTGGGCATCCATAACACCTCAGCAATGCCACAGGCTGATTGCCTCCATGCCACGCCGCATTGATGCAGTAATTCGTGCAAAAGGATTCCCAACCAAGTACTGAGTGCATTAATGGACATTTTCAAATGTTTGATTTTGTTTTGCTGTTATAATTTTGTTTTTTTACTTGGTCTGAGGAAATATTCTAATATTTTGAGATAGGATTTTTGAGTTTTCTTAAGCTGTAAGCCATAATCAGCAATATTAAAATAATAAAAGGCTTGAAATATTTCAGTTGGTTTGTAATGAATCCAGAATGTATGACATTTTTGTTTTTAATTGCATTTCAGAAAATAAAGAACTTTACCACAATATTCTAATTTTCTGAGACAGTCCTGTATATGGTGTTCTTAGGTTGTTGGTGACTGATTTGAGCTGTGGCGGAGGTCTGCCTCTCTGAGGGCCAATATCTAGTTAAATAAGTAACAGAAATCTACTGACCAACCACTGTCGGTCGAAATATCCTGACGACACAATTAACACCAATATAATTAGATATAATTTAAATACAATTTAAGGCAGATATAATCAAGAAAAAAATACAACGCAGGGCACATTACTTACAGTTATAAAGGGTGTTGTTATTGATCATTGACCAAAATTATTACTGCTGCTCTTCCACTTCTGGCTTTCTTCTACCCTCTTGCGCAGTGCTGCCCCCTGTGGTCCAAGGACGTAACTGTCTTTAAGGGTTGTCCCATTTCCAAGTGACATTACATTCCTTAACACTTGTTTTTAGGAGGCACTTAATTTGAGATTGAGGATCAAGGTTGAGCAGTGAGGATGAAGCAGAGAATTGGGATTGGGCCTTGTTCTTTTCTGTTAAAGTGTCAGTGATTGTTTCCTTTTAGATTTCCTGGATGAAAGTCCCATTTCCTTTTAGCCATTTTGCACAGTTTTGTCACATACACTGACTCCAGCTTCCTCCCAGTTCTTCTTCATTTGTCTTGTGCATTTTCTGTTTTCACGTCATATGGCCTGCAGTTGTTTTTCTTCTTCCTTGGTCTACCAGTACGCTGGACTTTAACAACCTTCCCATGCTGTTTGTACTTGGTCCAGATCTTCGATACAGCTGACTGAACAGAACACATCTTTGGCAGCCATACTTGTCGAGTTCCCTTCTTCAAGAAGTTTGATAATCCGGTCTCAAGAGACGTCTCTTATGTTGAAGCCATGATTCTTGCCAGTCCACTTGGTCCAGCAGCCTCCAAGCTGTGATAACTGCAGTGTTTTTAACTGCTGACTCACCAGCAGATGGAATCTGAGGCAGGTGCCCAATTAATGAAAGGAAACTGACTGGGTGTGTCCTTATTTTCTACTCAAAATGAAGTGATTCCAAATGTTTTTCCTCAGAATTGAGTGATTCCATATTTATTTCCCTGCACTTGCTCTATAAAAGCAACTTTTACTGACCAGCACAATGTGTTTTCTTCAATTCTTTTAGTGTTTCTGAATGCCAAGATGTTGTACTTTGGAATGACCTTACCATTGTTTCATGTTTGTGATCTGAGTTTTTTATACATAATAAAATGTCTGAGTGAGCGCTCGTCCAAGACTGGTGATTCCATACTTTTTGCTAGTGGTTGTAGAATCTGATGGTCCAGAGCGTCTGAAGACCCGACAGATGTTTTCCAAGTGTTCATGTGTTCTCTGAAGTCTGAATGAGACATGCTGAGCAGTAATTCCATTCAAACAAGCTTCATCAGAAATCAGCAAAAGATGTTCAAACAATGTTAGTGATTGAGTGTTAAAATTCCTTCAAAGCAGGACTGATGGACCCTGCAGATCAAAGAGCATCCACCCAGATCAGTACTGAGGTCTGATCTGAAGGCTACAGCAGTTTAAATGGATTCATCCTGTCTGAATCAGTTCAACGCGTCAAAGTGATGGTTTCACCAGCAGTGAGGGACATGTGAGACCTGGATGACCACAGTTCTCAAACCTCTAAAACAGATTATATTAATCAGTATTCATGACTCCGATTAATCTGAGAGCTCTGGAATCAGATGAGTCTGATCAAGAAAGACAACGAGGCAAATCAATCATATCGAAAGTATCACCGCGGTCCGAATGAGAGAAGAAGCAGAGTAGACCTCTACTGAGGACCTCAGAGGTCTGGATCACTGAGTAGACCTCTACTGAGGACCTCAGAGGTCTGGATCACTGAGTAGACCTCTACTGAGGACCTCAAGGGTCTGGACCAGGGCTTTGGGGGTCTGGACCAGCACCTCCCAGCGTTCTGCACACCGGTGGAATGCGGGTCCAGGTAGCGCCGTGCGGCTCGTTGTCCCTCTGAACATCATCTCTCGCCTTACGAGCAGCAGTGAAGCTCTTGCAGCGGCCAGATGCAGCTGAATAATTCAGGAGGCGCTTTGTGAGCGCTCGCCGCGGCGCACGCCAGCTGCCGTCCGTCGCCGCCGAGCGTGCACGTGCGGCTCCGCCCGGTGTGTGCTGCGTGCACGGCGTGCGGACGGCGTGGGTGGGAGGGGTGGCGGCTCCTCCGGGGCTCGGCGCCGGCGTGTCGGCAGTGACAGCAGCTCTGCAGGACCGGCCGGAGCCCCGCCGCCCCCCAGCCATGCCGGGCTTCACCTGAGAACCCCGGTAAGCCACACTGCCTCCCCCGGGGCGTCAGCTCAGCTCACCTGGACATCACCTGCCGCTCTCATTCAGCGTGTGCTCGTGGCGTTCTCTTTCTCCCCGCTGACTCCAACTGATTGAGCTTTGTGGGAATTTGGGTCAGTGGTGTCTGACCCGGACTGTCTTTAGCCTGAGGACCTAATCGGGGACTTTCAGTGTGAAACCTGGTCCTGATGCTGAAAGACTGATTGCAGGATCTGCTTTCACTCAGTTCGACAGACACGCTGCCCAATTTTCTGTCTTAATGAGTGCCTGTGAGGAAATGAATTCCTGCAAACTGAAGCTCTGAAATCTGTTCTTTTGAGAGAATTTCAAAGAAAAAAAACATGAATTAAATCTTGATGGTTTCATCTCCAGTTCATGTCAGACCTCTGAGGAGCTGATCGCCATGCCGCCGCTGAAGTCTCAAGGTAGAATTGGAGGTACGAAGCAGAAGGCAGAGGCCACAAACAGAGGGAGCCGACACAACTCCTCCAAGAAACCCCGGTCTCCGTCTGAGCTGCCCAATGGCAAACGAAAAAGAAGAGGTACCTCGACAGCTGAAAAGGACCGAGAGAGAGATGAAGAGAAGAGTAATGAGAGGACCAAGACTCAGAGCAGAAAGAAGGAGTCACTCTATCAGGCAGGAGACAGAACGACTCCATCAGAGCCCGTCACCATCGCCCCGAAGCTTCCAACAAGAGGACGACGGCCCCCACCTGGAGACCGGAGCAGTGGCAGCGAGACACAGCGGGAGGAATCAGACAGCCCGGCAGGAAGCTCCGCGGAGGCCACAGAGGAGGACATTAATACTGATGAGAAGGAGGAGGAACGAGGCAGCGTCGGACAGCCGGCCGAGACACAAGAGCCCGAGGACAGCAGCGAAGAGGCCGAGCAGTCCGACTCTCAACCAGACACTGCAAGGTCCGGAGGCGAGGACTCCGACCGGGAGGACGAGAACCCTGAGAGGACTGAAACTGAGGGGGGACCATCGGGTGAAGACACAGAACAGGGAGGGAACATATCTGAACCAGTCAGCAGTGATTCCAGTGAAGACAAGGCAGTGAGAACGGAGGACGAGTCCAGGAGGGGCACAGGCTGCAGACGACGAGGTCAGAATCCACAACCGAAGCCCGCCCGGCCACAGAAGGACAAGATGTTCAAGAAGACGAAGGCCGAGAAGCAGGCCGAGAAGGCTGAAAAACAACGAGCCAAAGCAGAGAGGCAGCGGTTAGAGAAGGAAGCCAAACAGAAAGCCAAGGAAGAGAAGAAGATGAAGAAGAAGAAGCCCCAGAAGGATGACAAACCCAGCTCTGCTGCAGAGGAGAGTCCGTCCGGTCCCTCTCCCGATAAGACTGATGGAGCAAAAGTCAAATCGCAAAACATCACAGAGGGTCAGTCTCAAGAGGAGTCCAACGACGAAGGGGAGGAAGCTGAACCAACACTCACCAAAGCAATGAAAGGCCAAAACCAAATGAAGCTCCTGAAAGCCAAAACCAAAGACCTCAAAACCATCATGGAGCCAGAAGGACAGCAGGACACTGCAGGGGGCGCCAAAGCACCGGCGCAGGGCTTTCTCTTGAAGAAGGCCAAGATGGCGTCTCTGCGGCGGAAAGCAAACAATACGTCATTAAAACCTGAGGAGGAAACGTCAGAGAGTGAAGCCACTGACGGGGTCTCGAGCAAATCTAAGGAGCGCCTGATAGCAAGAAGAAAAGGCATGGCGACGCTCCGCAGGGTGTCCGGCTGGATCCAGAGGAAAATGCCTCGGGAGTTCAACCTGAGGAAGAAGATCTCTGCATGGACGAAAGCCATCGGTGTGTCTCACTGGCTGTCTTTCAGAGCTATTAGACAAAAACCAAGTCCCAAAAAGGCTAAGGGGAACATCTTCAAACAGAGGATGGCCATGAGAGTCGCCAGTAAAACCAAGAAGAGCAAGAACTCCTCCGACGACAAACCGGGGAAGAAGACCGCGGAGGACGCAGGAGAAGCCGCCTCAGCCGGGGAGAAGGAGGTCGAGGCCAAATACGCTGTGGTGCTTCCCAGGATGAACAAACTGGGAAAGACCGTTAAAGCTGACACTGCCCGGTCTGTTCCTGGACCTTCTGCTGCCTCGGGTCCGTCAGGAGACCCTCCCACTTCAGAGCCCAAGCCCCCAAAGCCAGGTGCCAAGCTGGTGCTCCCAGTCAAACCAGACCTCAGCCTCCTGAGGTCCTCAAAGAAACCTCTGGCAGGAGGAACGTGTTCTGGTGGGGAGGTGGCGGAGAGGAGTCCGGGGTCCACCAGCGCCCCAGAGGGACCCTCCACCTCCGAGGACCACAGCAGGAAAACTGCTCACAGGGACGCCGGTGGAGTCAGTGTGTTACAGGCGGCCAGAGGAAAGCTGAACCCCTCCCAGATCGACCTGACCAAGGTGTCGCTGGGTGGTGGTCTGACACGGGCCAGGGGTCCACATCCAGACAGCGAGGCCCCGGCCAGGGTCCCCAGGTCATCCACCCAGCCTGGAGCGGGTGGGGAGGCCGCTGCTGCCCCTCAAGGGGTTCGGTCTCTGTATGAAGAAGAGGCGGATCGAGAAGTGGCCCAGCTGATGGGTGAGGGGGGGGCGTACTCCAGCACCCAGCCAGAGGTCCACTGGACTGGAAACCCCCGGATGAGCGGAGACCCTCAGGTAGGTTCTGGGTGGTAGAACCGGAGTGGCAGAAGTGAGGCGCTGCAGTGCTTCTGTTCTCGACAGGACTGGCTGCGAGCGGAGAACCTGCTCCCCCATCAGACCGTGGAGAAGCTCACCAAGTGGACTGTCTATGACGACGAAGGCCAAACCAGGACCGTCCCAGCCCACAACGGCCGCGGACCCTGGGAATCAGAAGACCCTGCTCAGGAGATGCTGGAGAGCCGCCTGGCCAGCACACAGGTATCGTCCCAACACAACCTTCAGACCGTTCTCTCACCTGAACATGTTCCCATCTATCCATCTGTTTTCAGTAGAACATGATGCTCCTGGGCCTGTTCTGCTGTCCTTGATTAACTCCTCACTGGCCTCTGGTTGTGTCCCTTCTGTTTGTAAGCATGCTGTTGTCCAGTCTCTGCTGAAAAGGAACAACCTTTATCCAAATGAGTGTCTCATTATAGACCAATATCCAAGCTTCCTTTCCTTTCAAAAGCGTTGGAAAAAGTGGTCTATTCTCAGCTGCAGTCCCACTTAAGTGGAAATATTTGTGAATAATTTCAGTCAGGTTTTAAACCTAAGCACAGCACAGAGACAGCACTTTTACGTGTTTTTAATGGTCTCTTCAGCACTTGATGATCGTAGCTCTGCTGCTCTATTGCTTCTTGATGTCAGGCGCCTTTGACACAGTAGACCATGATATTTGCTCTCTCGCCTGGAAGTGTGTGTCGGGATTAAAGGTTAAGCACTGGATTGGTTCAGATCTTATCAGAAAGAACCTTCTCTGTTCACATTGGCCCCTACCAATCAAAATCAGCCCCTCTCAGATGTGGTGTCCCTCAGGGTTCCATTTTGGGACCTATTCTCTTTGCCATGTATTTGTTGCCTTTGGGCTCCATATTCAGGAAGCACAATATTTCTTTCCACTGCTTTGCAGATGATGTGCAAAATTAAGTTCCCCTGAAACCGAACACGTCCTCCTTTGAACCGCTAAAAAACTGTCTGAAAGACATCAAGGACTGTTAGCCAGGAGTCTGCTACACTGGAATGAGAAAAAAACTGAAATTGTTCTTTTTGGCGACTGGTGTCTTCTCGAGGGCGTGGACACTGCATTTGGTCCATTTTCTTCATTTTGTAAGCCTTTTGTGAAAAATCTTGGTGTGTTTGTAGATTCTTGCTTTAAAATGGACAAACAAATCAGTGCAGTGGTAAAAGGCAGCTTTTTTTCAACTGCAGCTCCTCGCAAAAGTAAAGTCATATTTACCAGCCAGAGACTTTGAGCGAGTGATGCATATGTTCCTTACAGCAGCCCGGGCTACTGTAATTCTTTGTGTTTTGGTTTGGACCAGGCCTCTTTGAAAAGGCCACAGGTGGTCCAGAATGCTGCTGCTCGGTTGTTGACTGGAACAAAACGTGGCGACCACATCAGCCCAGCGCTGCAGTCCCTGCACTGGCTTCCAGTCCCCTACAGGGTCACTTTTAAGATGCTGTTCTTTGTTTTCAATTAGGACTAAGCTGAAAGCAGAGGGGACCGGGCCTTCTCTGTGGCCGGTCCTCGTCTCTGGAACAAGCTGCCTTTGTACGTTAGGACTGCAGAATCTCTAATGCACTTTAAATCTTTGTTGAAGACGCATCTTCGTTGGCTTTCAGACACTAGTTGAGCTGAGTGCCTCATTTTTTTTTTTTTTACCTGTTATTGTGTGCTGTTTTTGTATGTGTCTACTGTGAAGCACTTTGAGCTTTTTTTATTTAACTTGTAAATGTGCTATATGCAAATAAATTTGACATTGACATTGACAATGAGATACTCTTCCCTTCTGCACCCTTGTTCTCTTCTCTACCACTTCCATCTGCGAGGTGGATGAATTTACCAGTTGTGTGTTGAAGCTAGCTGAATTTCCGGAATGTGCTTTGTAATTAGGGCAGGAGTCGAACCTTCAGCCTCACACCTCAGTCATGCTGAACCAGAGAGACCGTTGCTGTCCAACTGCAACACCAAATGGACCAATCCACAGTCGTACAGAGAACATTTGGGTTCCCCTGATAACTTCCATTGTCGTTGATATTTCTTTGGGTTCTTTGATCAGCAGCTTCACATTTTCATCTGTAACTAGATTTTGAAGAATGTTTTGGGTCGTTCTGTTGAGTTGAATCCATGTGACCATCTGGTCCATGAGACACAAAGCCAAACAGCATCTCAGCATCTCTGCAGCCAGTAGTCACCGAGCGTGTTGAAGTGATGGAGCTTCAGTCGATGATGAGCTTCCAGTCACCTCCACCCTCAGCTAGAGTCATGAGTTTTCTGTGCCGGGTGGAGGGCATCACCTGTGTCGACAGAGTGAGGAGTTCATCCATCAGAAGAGACTCGGAGTGGAGCTGCTCCTCCTCCACCTGGAGAGGAGCAGCTGAGGAGGTTCATCTGATTCAGACTGGATGGATGATGTTTGATAGAAATTCCTGTTTATTTCAAATGCAGGGGAAACATTTCTCATTTATTGCTGAGTCTGTTCTCTTGAGGAAGCTGGCTTGTGGCATGTCAGTTGTCCATGAGGAGCGGTACACAGAAGCACAGACCATGAGAGCTGCTGCTGCTGCTGGTTTATTCATCTGCTGGTACAATAGAGCAGAGCGCTGCTGTGAGGCTGCAGAATATCAGCTGTCACTCTGGACTGGATTAGTTTCCTGCTTCAGCTCTGAGAGGACCGTCTCTCTGAGGACAGACAGCTGAGGTCCATGCTGAGCAGACTGGAGGAGGTGAGGGGGGGTGGGGGGTGAGGGAGGAGGAGGAGGAGGAAGAGGAGGAAGGAGGAGTAGAAGTTTCTAAAATTTTGTGTGTCTGCTTGTTTCAGGTTTTGATGCCCGGCAGCAAAAGAGCTGTGGAGGTGGACGAGGTAGAAGATCTCTCCCAGCTGGAGTGAGACAGCACACACACACACACACGCACGCGCACGCACGCACGCACACACGCACACACACACACACACACACACACACACACACACACACACACACACACACACACACACACACGCACGCCCATGGTTGTTCATACAAATCTCTGTGCATACGTGTGTGTGTGTGTGTGTGTGTGTGTGTGTGTGTGTGTGTGTGTGTGTGTGTGTGTGTGTTTCAGAGAGGTGTGTGAAAGCTCGGTGCTTCTGAACCTGAAGAAGAGGTTTCAGCGTGACTTCATCTATGTGAGAGTTTCACTCAGCTCAAAACATTTATCGCCAAGATCCAGTTTTCTTCTTCTCAACCGCCCGCCCCTCTCTCTCTCTCTCTCTCTCTCTCTCTCTCTCTCTCTCTCTCTCTCTCTCTCTCTCTCAGACCTACATAGGAAACATGCTTCTGTCCATCAACCCTTTCAAGCCGCTCAGTATTTACTCGGAGGAGCTCAGACTGAAGTATTTGGGGAAGGAGCAGCACAGGAACCCACCGTGAGCCTCTCTCTCTCTCTCTCTGTCTCTCTCTCTCTCGTCCTCACATCCCAGATCTTGGCTCTCTGTGGGTCTTCCTCTCCAGACATGTGTACGCGGTGGCGGACTCGGCCTTCAGCTTCTCCCAGGCCTCCACCCAGGAGCAGTGCATCATCATCAGGTGACGTGTCTCTTCAGGCTCCTCCGCCACATTTTAACTCCGTCCTCATCTGAAAGAACCAGAACCGGCTCCCTGGATGTTGACCCGGACCGTTCGGTTCTATAATCCCATAATCCCAGGTGGATTCTTTACCTCGTCCATCCTCACATGAACATGAATGCTACTAGCAGGCTGGGACTACCAGGAGGTGTCCAACCGGGGGTTGGATGATTACGTGGTGATTTACAGTTCCCCAGAGTTTCAGTCTAATGAGGACTGAGTCTTTCTGTTGCAGTGGCCAGAGCGGTTCTGGTAAGACTGAAGCCACGAAGCTGATCATGCACTACCTGAGCAGCATGTACCAGGGCAGCAACGAGGCCCTCAGACAGGTACGCTCTTCAATTCCTCTTCAGTCATCCTCTATCAGGAGCGTTTCTTCCAAAGCCAAATTCATGACCATCAGATTTGAGTCTATTTGCTCCTCCTGGCTGGAGGATGGGTCAGCACTCTAGTTTCCATGTATTTCCAAAAGTTTCATAAGATCTTTAATGTTGCTGACATTGGACTTCCTGAACCAGCCCATGGAGATCTTTCCCATCCTGGAGAGTTTCGGCAATGCTAAAACAATCCTCAACAACAACTCAAGCCGCTTTGGAAAGTACCTGCACATCCACATCCTCCAGTGAGTCTTGACCCTAACCTAACCCTCTAACCTTCTAGCCCTAACCCTCGAGCCATAACCTTTTTACCCCATGGAGCTTTCTTTGGTTACATTTCTGTGGATGTTTTGATTCGTCCATTGTGTCTCCTCTTCGCTAACAGAGGAGTAGTTGTTGGGACGTCGTTGTCCAAATACCTGCTGGAGAAGTCCAGGGTTGTCTTCCAGGTAGGAGCAGGGATGGAGGGGTTGCATTGTCCTGTATGTTCAGATGTTTGGTGAATAAATGAGAATGCTGTGAAGTTATTCATCTGTCTTCTCTACTGCTTTATTGGAGACACTGGAGTCAGTCCCTCTCACACTTAAAGCCATGAGAAACAACAACTACCTTTCAGCAGCATGAAAAAGCTTTACAGAAACATGTTCAACTCCACATAGTTCTCACCAAGCCAAACCCTTCAAACAACTGTACATATCCACACTTTTCTTCTCTCGTTCTGGTTTTAACATTTTCATTCAACATTCTATTTTAGTTTATTAAACATCGAATTTCTGAGTGATCAGTTGAATTTTTGTTAAAAAAACAAATACAAAACCAAAGAAACCCCAGAACCCGAGCTCTTGAACTGCTGCCTCCCTGCTGTGAACGAGCCTATCACACAGCTGCTTGTCTTGGCTCGTAGAAAAACTGTCTCAGGTTCCATTTCTGCTCGACTGGCTTCAAGGTTCAGCGTTCTTGGCTTCAGAAGGTCAGCTCCAGGTTCTCTGGCTTCTCATATTCATTGACACGACTAATGTTCTGTTAACGGTGAGAGAGCAACAAGAATTCAAGATCAGACTTCAGATGAGTATCTGAGACTAGTGACAGTAACATCAGCCGACATTACCTTCAACGGTAGCTTTGTTTTTTAAATTTTCAGATGACAGTTTCAAGTAAGAGATGCAATTTTCTCAAATTTAAATTATTCCAAAGGTATTTACTCTTTCGCAAATCTGCTTTCCACCTCCTTTTTCCGGCTGGCATCATGCCTCAGTGCTCGTTTGCCACCTTGCAGGCGAACGAGGAGAGGAACTTCCATGTTTTCTACGAGTTGCTGGCAGGAATGAACACCTGGGACAAGCAGGAGCTGTACCTGCAGGGAGCTGAGACCTACTACTACCTGAACCAGGTAGGCCACGCCTCCAGCTCCACTTCCTGCAGGCCTACAGCGAACACCACAGTGTGTGTTTGCGTGGTGCTCCTGCAGGGCGGCGCCTGTGAGCTGAAGGGGAAGCAGGACCAGCAGGACTTCCAGCTGCTGGTTCAGTGCTTCCAGACCATCGGGCTCCACGCCGATCAGATCTCCACCATCTGGGCCGTCCTCTCCTCCATCCTGCAGCTGGGAAACATCTGCTTCAGCTCCTACGAGGTGCGTGAGTCAGAAACGGGTGGAGTCTTTGAGCCGGCGGAGGTGGTAACTGGTGTGGTTTCAGAGCGAGTCGTTCGAGGTGGCTCGGATCTTCAGCGAGGCCGAGGCCAGGAGGGTGGGCTCGCTGCTGCAGGTCTCCTCCGAAGCTCTGCAGACCGTCATCACTCACAGAGTCACAGTCAGTACCCCCATCACTCCCTCCACGCTGGGCTTCTTCCTCTGGGCTCACACTTCCTGTCCACAGGAGACCACCTACGACAGGATCTACTGCCCCCTGTCTGTGGAGAGTGCCATCGAATCCAGGTCAGACTCCACCACAGTCCTACAGTGATGAGAATAATGGGAATAATTTACTTTAGGGTTTGAATTGAAGAGTTAGTTTTATGGCTGCCAGTAAGTGACAATATTTATGTGGAGGATGTTTTTGTCCATGGAGATGTCTTTGAAAGGCATTGTCCTCTTTATTTTTGCGTGGATCTCATGGTCCTGTCCTGTCTGTCCTCAGAGATGCCATTGCCAAAGCGTTGTACTCAGTGCTGTTTGACTGGTTGTTGGTGCAGATCAACGACTGGCTGAGCCCCACTGAGATGGACAGCGCTGTGGGGGTCGTGGACATCTACGGCTTTGAGGTGTGTATGCGATCCGGACAGAGGGCGTGTTCTGCTGGTGGCGAGCTCCTGCTTCTGATGTGCTCTTGTGCAGGATCTGGGCGTGAACAGCTTTGAGCAGCTGTGTATTAACTTTGCCAACGAGCAGCTGCAGCATTTCGTCAACAAGGCGGTGATTTCTCAGGAGCAGGTCAGAGGAAGTCTCTACCCTCTCTCAGCCGGGCTCGGCAGTGCTGTCCACTTCGTGTCTTTGGTCACTGTTGATTGAGTAATTCTGAAGTCAGAAGACCACAGAATGTGGAAAACAATGAACCAGTAGTAACATCCAGTTCATAAAGCGATGGCAGTTTGTAGTGGAGCCAGAGAAACAAAGTCTGCATTCCCATTAAGAGAAATTTTCAGTCTTTTGATAAAAATGTATTTTTTGGTTTGCTTGTAGTTTGGGTTACAGTGGAGGCTAATGGAAGGTCTCTGAAAAGCTCAGAGCTGTCCGGTGTGTGTGCAGGAGGAGTACACTGCCGAGCACATCCAGTGGCACCCGATGCCGCTGAAGAACTTCCACTCCTGTCTGGAGCTGATCTCAGCCAGGCCACACGGCATCCTGCGGATCCTGGACGACCAGACCTGCCTCCCACAGGTGAACACCTCCATCCTCGCCTTCAGAGTCCAACCCGGTTCTACAGAACTTCAGACGTTCTCGAGAAGTCATTTAAATAGAAAATAGTGAGACGGTTCAGTGGCCATCAAATGGAGACTGTTCTGGTAAAACGTGCAGAATGTGGCTTTCCTCGTTCCTGTCGCCCAGAGGAACCACGTGTTCTTTAATCCCAGTTTAATCTGCGTTCAAACAGGCCACAGACCACACCTTCCTCCAGAAGTGCCACTACCACCATGGAAACAGCCCCTACTATGCCAAGCCCAAGAACCCACTGCCAGTCTTCACGGTTTATCACTATGCTGGAGCCGTCACCTACCAGGTGTGGCGCTCTCACTTCCTCACTCCCCCTGTGGATCTGGCTGGGCACTCATGAGCTCTGGAGTCAACTCTGTGTCCTTATTCCAGGTTCATAATTTCCTGAATAAGAACCACGACCAGTTCAGGACAGAAGTGGTGGAGCTGTTCGCTCGAAGCCGCATAAAGGCGAGTTTTTCTGGGAACACAACCAGCATCTTTAGCAGTGCGCAGGTTCTAGAACTGGAACATTCTGGAGCTGACATACATTCTCCAGTCTACTCAGTGTCTTCTCAAATGCTCTGCAGCTTTCACATACTCTAGAACTGATATGCTGTGTTCTAGAACTGTAGTGCATGAGGTAGTTAGTAGAGGACCAATCACAGCCCTCTATGTCACCTCGATGTGTAGTTAGAAATTTTTGGAGGTGCATGTTGGACGAAGCCGATTGTGAAGGAGGTTAGAGGCTACTCAGAAGGTGTGTGGAGGAGGTTTGAGGCTGAGAGACTATGTGGAGGAGGTTCAAGAAAGCCACAGTACCTACTACTGTTTTTCCCCTTGAAGATTGTAAAACTTCCATCTTGTAAATTTGTCATACATTCTCAAACTGAGACACTTCTGAGCTCCAGAAGCTCCCAGCTCACATCTTGTTCCTCCTCTATCATGTAACTGTCAGGAACTCATCAGTGCCAGTTTGTTAGAAATGAGCAGAAACATTCTGGTTGTTACCAGGGAATTGAGTAGGTTAGGGTTAGGGTTCAGGTTGTTGAGTTGTTCTATACAGAACCTGCAGCACTAACAGTAAGAAGCTGCTCAAACACAAAGACTCAGACTGGAAGGCGGCTGGACTGCAGAGTTCGATCACAGGCTGTCAGTGGTCTGCTCTGTTTGGATAGATGGTGTCGGAGCTGTTCAGGAGCCTTCAGGATAACTACATCCAGCAGAGGGAGCTGGGCTGGAGGGGCAAAGGCCTCCGTCAGCATCCATCTACAGCCGCCTCACACTTCCTCCAGTCCCTGACCGAACTCACCACCCGCCTGGACAGGTACCCAGGCCGAGCTCCAGGTTCTCTGTGTGACCAGAACTCCATCTAAGGCTGAAGTTGCACCTCTACCCAAACAACTAACACATGTCTTTTGTGTTGATATTCCAGATGCAAAACTACCTTCATCCGTTGTCTGAAGCCAAACTATGTCAAGGTAACAGCGCTGTGTTTGGTTCCTCAGCTCTTTCAGTACATCATCGAAAGCAAACTAAACCTGAGCCTTGACTGTGCACGCCCTCAGCTTCCTGGGATTTTTGATGTAGACTATGTGTCAGCCCAGCTGAGGCACGCTGGGATCCTGGAGGCCATCCACATCCGGAAAGAGGGATTCCCCATCCGAATACAGTACTCCTACTTCATCGAGAGGTGCTTCAAGAGAGCCACCATCACTGCTGCAGTCATAGAAATCAACAAAGAGAGACGTGCAGTATAGAATAACCCAATAAAAGCCTGAGACTGAATGGAAAAGCCTTCATGCAGCACTGAGTGGAGAACCCTTCAGTGGATCTCAGCAGGTGTTGACAGTCTGTGGTGGTCTTGTAGGTACGGGGCTCTGCTGACTCAGCGGTTAGGGGAGACGTCGGATCGAGAGCTGAGCGTCTCTCTGCTGAACACGGTGGATGCAGAAGAGGGACAGTTCCAGCTGGGACTCACCAAGGTGCCGCGCCGCCCGCCGGCCTCACGGTCCACCCCGTCAGCAGGTTCTCAGCACCGCCTCCATGTGTGGCAGGTCTTCCTCAAGGAACATCTGTACCAGCAGCTGGAGGAGAAGTGGAGCAGCACCCAGACGTGGGCGGCCATCACCATCCAGAGGAACATCCGGGGCTTCCTCTGCAGGAGGAACTTCAAGTTCTTCAAGCAGAAAGCCATCGTCATCCAGAGCCACATCCGGGGACACCAGGCCAGGTACGGAACAGAACCCACCAACAGTTCACCTGATCTGAAACATACAACACACTGAGATCCCACATTCATGAAGGCAGACCTGCTAAACCCGCAGTGTGTTCATCTGAGAGTTCAGTCAAAGGATCCGCTCCCACATGTGTCTCAAAATGAGTGAACTGAACGTTGATGAAGAGGAAGTCTTTCTGAACAGCTGCTGCCCTCTATCTCCTCCCAGGAAGTACTACAAGCGTCTGAAGCAGTCCTTCACTCAGTTCTGGGCTGTGATGCTGATCACCAGGAACACCATCAAGAGACGCCACTGGAGGAGGGTAGGTCAGACAGCAACATCTGGAGGAGGGTAGGTCAGATGGCAACATCTGGAGGAGGGTAGGCAGGACAGCAACATCTGGAGGAGGGTAGGTCAGACACCAACATCTGGAGGAGGGTAGGTCAGACAGCAACATCTGGAGGAGGGTAGGTCAGACAGCAACATCTGGAGGAGGGTAGGTCAGACAGCAACATCTGGAGGAGGGTAGGTCAGACAGCAACATCTGGAGGGTAGGCAGGACAGCAACATCTGGAGGAGGGTAGGTCAGACAGCAACATCTGGAGGAGGGTAGGTCAGACAGCAACAGTTAGAGGAGGGTAGGTCAGACGGCAACATCTGGAGGAGGGTAGGCAGGACAGCAACATCTGGAGGAGGGTAGGCAGGACAGCAACATCTGGAGGAGGGTAGGTCAGACGGCAACATCTGGAGGAGGGTAGGCAGGACAGCAACATCTGGAGGAGGGTAGGTCAGACGGCAACATCTGGAGGAGGGTAGGCAGGACAGCAACATCTGGAGGAGGGTAGGTCAGACGGCAACATCTGGAGGAGGGTAGGCAGGACAGCAACATCTGGAGGAGCTCAGTCCGGTTCCTATAACCGTCATCTGTTCAGTTTAATGGTGTGATTGAACATTCCTCCATTCATAGGTCTATTTTATTTCTTCTGTATTCACTGGATCGGTTCTCGATCAGTTCATGGGATATAAAGTGACTTTCCTGTTGTTCCTGCTGATTGTTTTCAAGCCACCATAGCAGCTTGCGGTGTTTTATTGGTTCAGTCTTTTTCTTTTTACCGGTCTTAATCGCTTCCTTTCATCCATTTCTACTGAAGCGGTTGGACGTTTCCCTTCCTTTTTTTTTTTTTTTTCTCTCCCTTGTCCTGTTCGGCAGCTGGGGCGTGCAATATTGTATGATTGTAGCCTTTTACTATCCGAACAGATTTTAATGTTAGCAGCAGGACGAGAACGAATCTCCTCCTGCTGCTGCCTTTATTTAAAGCTGGCGTCCCGCATGGCTGAGGACAGGACCGGGACGGAGACGCTCAGAGAGCGAGAGACAGAAAGAGAGAGAGATAAAGAGAGGGAGAACGGGGGGGGGGGGGGGGGGGGGGGGGGGGGGGGCACACAACCAATGTACAAATTCACAACAAATGCAAAACAGTGTTGTTGACGCACCACACGCAACCAAGAGCCATCCCAAACCCCCAATCTAGACAACACCAAAACAGAGCCGACACCCAACACAAAAACTGACAGAACCATACATTTATATAAATTTTTTTTTCTTTTCTTTTTTTTTCCCCTGATGAACCATAGTAGTGAACACACTAGTAACTTGTAGTAACTATTAGTAACTAGTAGTAAACTCGGTGCGTGCATCAAGAGAGGTCTGCTACAGATCACCATTAGTCTCACAACCACAAGAAGACAAGGTAACCCAGTATGTGAAGAGTGATTAAAGGTCAACGTGATCATGTGAATATGATGGTGACAGTGATGGTGATAGTGATCATGCATATATGACCTCTGACCTCTGAGAAGGCCAGAAGCAGGCCAGAGAGGCCCTCAGAGCCCAGACAGCCGGCGGTCATCACAGAGCCCGGATCCAAGCCGCCCCCCCAGGCAGACGCCCACGCTCCGGTCCAGAAACGGGGCAGAGG
This sequence comes from Salarias fasciatus, assembly GCF_902148845.1. NCBI lineage: Eukaryota > Metazoa > Chordata > Actinopteri > Blenniiformes > Blenniidae > Salarias > Salarias fasciatus. Next base: position 20,284,228 of record NC_043752.1, on the reverse strand, counting down.
AAAGCCCCGGCCGGGGACCCCGGCAGTCCCGGGGCCCGGGCCCCGCGGAGCCACGACCGGCAGGAGCCGGTCCACCCCAGGCGCCGGACGCCCGGGCGGGCAGGGCCGGAGAGCCCAGAGCCGACCCCCCACACAGGCGGAGGGCCAATGACCCACCCGGGAGAACCGGCACACACTGGCGGCTACCCACCCCAGTCCAGTACCCCCCCAGGCGCTCTGGCCATGCACCCCGAGATCCAGGGCATCACACCCCCCCCCCCCGCCCCCCCCCCCCCCACCCCCCCCCAGCCCCCCGTCCACCCCCCGACCCACCCCTCCCACCCTGTCCTCTCCCACCTCACTCCCCCCCCCCCCCAACCCAAAACTTGCACCCACTCACTCGCTGACACACACACACACACACACACACACACACACACCACACACACACACCACACACACCACACACACACACACACAAGTCAATCCTACCCCAACACACTCACATTCCCGCGTCATCCAACCGTCATGTCCTGTGGGAGACCCCCCCGGAAGGCGAGGGAATACCGAACCCCACATCCAGGACCCCCCGCCACCCACAACCGCCACCCCCACCCCACAAACCCCACCGCTGCAGACAGGTATGCACCCCCCAGAGCCAGCAGCCCCCCAAACCACAGCTGGTCCAAACCCCAGGCCCGTGGGGAAAACAACAGGTTGGACGTTTGATCCACTCCAGCTGTTGAGCAGTTGCGGCGCTCTCCGTCAGTCTGGGCACGTTTCTCATCATATTTCCATTGCGACTGATTCTGCTGTTGGTTTGTTGCTCCGAGGTGACGTTGACTCGACACACCTCCCTTTATTGCTTCCTGGAAACCTGCTGATTTCTGACTTTATTGGATCATAAATAGACCTGAGTCCTCCGATGTGTTATGTAAAATCTGCAGCTCCAGCCCACACACATACACACCTGACCACACACACACCTGAGCCGCTCCGATCTTGGACTTCAACCTCTCTGAGTGAAATTCGAAGCAGCTGCCTCCTCCTCCTCCTCCTCCTCCTCCTCCTCGTCTTCCTCCTGTCACTCCTGTCACTCCTGCAGCTCCTGGACTCTCAGCGGTAGGACCGTTTCCTTCTCTTCCTTTCCTCTCAGCTCTCTGCTTCACATCGAGCTCTGAAACACCTGTTAACTTCATTTTACCTGAGATGTGACCTCTGTGACCTCTGTGTGTGTCAGGTTTCACAACAGAGCTCTCTCGTCTTTCTTTTTTCTTTCGTTCGCTCGTTTCTCCTCCAGCCTGACCTCCTCTGTCTTTGTTGTGTGATTGAAGGACGTTGATCGGTGATCAGTGGTGATAATTAACAATGGCTTCACACGTGAGATACCGATACCACAGCTTGGGCTGTCAGCCAGCGCCGATACCAGTCCGATACTTTATTCTTCCTCCTCCTCGGTTCATGAGGCTACTTTTATCACGGTCAGCAGAGAAAACCACTCTCACCACACAGCAAATATCCTGCTGCTCCGAGAGAACAAACAACGTAGTTAAAAAAATAACGGAAGTTATGGAATTCAGCTGTGACTTTATTAAAAATCTACTGGAAGAGACGAGCTCTGTTAATCTCAGATTAAGTCTGGTTTACTAGAGAAGAGCTCTGTTAATCTCAGATTAAGTCTGGTTTACTAGAGAAGAGCTCTGTTAATCTCAGATTAAGTCCGGTTTGCTAGAGAAGAGCTCTGTTAATCTCAGATTAAGTCTGGTTTACTAGAGAAGAGCTCTGTTAATCTCAGATTAAGTCCGGTTTGCTAGAGAAGAGCTCTGTTAATCTCAGATTGAGCTCCAGAACCAGAAGCTGTTTTTGCTCTAAGTTCCTACTGAGCAGGACCAGATGTGTGTGTATTCAGTCAATCAAGTGTTTTGTTTTTGTGCTTCTTTGGGATTTTAAGGAGTGCTGCCAGGATTTCATACAAATTAATTCTGTTTATTTTTCCTCGAAAGGAAGTAAAATGTTGTTCCTTCTTTGTTGAAGTTTTGATTGTTAAGATGAGTTTGGAAGAAACAGCAGAGCGTCTGAGGCAGGAATTCTGACAGGAGTCACAGCTGAAATGAGGAGAAGTGGAAACTTTAGATCCATTAAAAAAACATTTCTGGTTCTGAAAATGTTTGGATGAGGGTGTTTTTTTAAATTCACAAGAGAATTTAAGAACCGTTAAAGAACTCTGACATTTAATTTTTTTAACATATAAATTGTTGCCACTGCTGCTGGTTTTGTTTCTAGTTCAATCATTCGATCTGATCGGCTGCAGATTGACCCAGTCGGTCTTTTTCATGAGTTTCATCCTCTGAACCAGCTTCTTATGAATCCGCCACAACAGTCAAAACTAATATCCTGTTTGAACTGCTGACAGCCTGACGGGTCTCGTAATACCACTTCACACCACTAGGTGGTGTGGTGAGTCACTCGTCTGAAGAAACTGCATTTGTTGACGGGTTAATAAAGTGATGAAGACATGAACTTTATGGAGCTCTGAGTAAGTAAACCTGACTGAGTTCTCAGAGTGGTTTTGAATGGTTCCTCAGGGTGGGATCAGATCGATCGGTTTACATGAACCCCGATTGACATCAATCATCACTCTTGTTTCTCACACACTCCATCTGTCCTGCAGTTCTCGACGGAACATCTGCTCACGTTCTCTCCTCGTGGACTTTAGATCATAACAGGGTTTACACCCCTGCCTCTGATCAGGTCCTGACTTCAATCTGATTGGTCGGGAGAACAAGAGCGAGATAAGGAACCTGCTGCAGTTAACGCTGTTGGCTCGGATCAGAGATCTGCAGGAGAGATTAAGAAATCAAAGTTTAACTGGGTGCTGGAACTCCGCAGTGGATGGAGCTGGATGAGGTCTGGGATGTAAACCAGAACCGCTCAGTTCCTTCAGCAGACAGAGGAAAGCTGGTTCCCTGAGAACTCATGGTTCTCCAGAGGAGAACTGGGTACGTTTCAGTAGAAAACATGGATCAGGAGGAAATCCATGTTTACCATGTGATCTTCAGGATCTCCAGACCTACAGAACCCAACATTCAATGAAAACTACATCTCATAAACCCTTCACACCTTTAGGACACAGTCTTGATGAAGTTTTGGGTCTTCTGGAAGTGAATGTTCTTCATGAGCCTCATAGTCATCCCACCATTCCTACATTAGTAGAACTCCAGCCAGTCCACCTGCAGGTGGTCCAGAGTGAGACCAGAAGCCCAGCCTGGTACCTGACGTCAGACGGTGAAGCTGCAGGAAAGACTCTCACATTTTACCGATTGTCTGAGCTCATGTTAGATATTTGAGAAGATCATGTTGTTCTGAGAATATCAACTGAATGTCTTTGAGTCTCTGAGTCTCCAGGGTGCGTTTGATTCTCCTCGGGTGTGTTTGTTTTGGTTGGTCTCTAAGGAGGAACAGGGTTGGTCAAACTGTGGAAAGGGTTCCAGTCTTTTAATGTTTGATTGATCTGACTGTTGAAGTGTGGTCATTAGATCTCAGAACATTCGCCACATGAATGTGAACACACACCTCTGTTTGATCCCACTTGAACGGTTTGTCGATCTTTATTTATCTTGAACACGTGAGAAAAAACCAGAACAAACTGAAAATAGACCAGGAGCAAGAAGAAATATAAATCTTCCCTATTCGACATGAAAATCTGGATTATTTGACAGCAGTGTTTTCACGTTTCAGCGTCAGCTGTCAACTGTCAGCGCTGAGTAGAAATGGAAGGAGGCTCTGTTGGGCGAGGCCTCTCTGAGTTGTAAATACCTGGCGATAAGTCTCTGGACTCTTGTCACCGTGCTGGCCGAGGTGCGAGGTGGGGCGTTGGGATGGAGGGTGTTGCACAAGGATATAAGAGCACATGCAGCTAAGAATAGGAACACAGCGCTTCAGTATGGACGGAGGACACACCTGACGGCTCAGGGCTGAGACGGCCGCGGCGCAGGGACTGAACCTGGGACTAATCCGGCGCCTTCTATCGGGAGAACAGACTGACCGACACTTTCTATCAATTCCAGGAATTTCAGGAGAAGAAACAGAGCAAACCAGTGGAGACGACCGAGTCTGTCGCTCCGGGGATGGTAAGTTACGTAATGACCAATCATCCACTTCCTGGTCTGGAGCGGCGCTTGTGTAACCCGTGTTTCCGTCCAGGACGTGGGGTTGTTGGAGATCCCGGCGGAACTGTCTGCCAGACTCCGCAGTGGAGCAGGTAACGTTCGAACCTCAACCACAGCTCTGATCCCAGAAACTGTCCAGAAGCTGTGGACACCGGAGACAAGCCTCGGAGCCGAGTCCCATTGTTGTTGTGGTTCTTCTTCTGTCCACCAGGGAGGCAGTATGGCTCCAGGGTGACGGAGGTGGCTCCACCTCAAGTGAAGGCAGAACACAGGCTCAGCCTGCCGCCTGACATTGACAGATACCCTTTCTCCCGCTACGCCAAGTCTGTACTTAAGGTGAGAACGTTTGGACAGACTTCGTTTTCTTGGAATGGACAGAATTCCTCACATGAACTGATCCCAACCCCGGCCTGGTACTCACCCGACCCTACCCTCCTGTTAACCCGACCCCACCCTCCTGTTAACCTGACCCCACCCTCCTATTCACTCCAACTCCAGCCTCATATTCACCCACAGCCAAGGCCAGTATGGCAGAGAAAGGTTTTGTTTGTTTTTTAAAATGATCTCTTGAATTTCAGCACCAGTTAAGTCTTCTTTTCCCCCCCAGGACACATGGTCCCAGCCTCAGGGAATCCCCCTACAGAGACCCCTCACCAACCTGGACCCGGACGATGCCAGAACTGCCCTGGAGATTTACAAACTGGTACAGAGAGCGGCGATTTTATTATTCTGTGCAATCTTAGGAATTATTTTGTTTTTTATTTTTGAACCAAACCTCGAATCTCCTCAGATCCTGAGGTTCACGGGGGAGACGGATCTCAGTGGCTGGCAGGAGCAGACGTTGGGGAACTACATTGTGGAAAAGGGTCAGAGCAGGCCGGCGCTGAGGGACGAGATCCTGAGCCAGCTGGTTTACCACATGTGGGGTCTTCAGGACGAGCAGAACCGGCTGAGGGGCTGGCTGCTGATGGCCTGCTGCCTCAGCGGCTTCACCCCCTCGCCCACGCTGGACAAACCCCTGCTCAAGTAGGTGGTGCCCCGCCCGGGTCCGGCTCAGGTCTGTGTTCAGTGAGGGAGAAGGCCCTCATCTGTGCTGTCGGCCCTCTTCCCGCTGCAGGTATGTGTCGGACCACGGGTTAGCAGAGTACCGCTCGCTGTGCCAACACAAGCTGCTGACGGCCCTGCAGCTCCCGAACCCCACCGCCCGCACCTACCCACCCACCGAGGTGGAGTGGACCTCCAACCAGAGGAAGGGCACCATGCTGCTGGACGTGCACACCTTCAACGGTCAGCGGTGGACTTCAGTCCCAGCTCCAGCACGCTGGTTGTCAGAAGCTGACCTGTCCGGGTCTCTGTGTTGCTAGATGAGACGCTGACCACCGAAGTGGAGTCCTGGACCACGGGGGAGCAGCTGGCCTCCTGGATTCTTCACTCCAGGTCCTCCTTTAACCCTCTCACTGGTTCATGTTGTGCATGCAGACCCGCTGTAGCGTCCCGGCTGTCTTCTGGATTTGTCTCAGAGGCGTGACGGATTCGGCACAGGGCTGGTCGGTCTCTCTCCTCACGGACGAAGGCTGGTCGGACCTGGCCGGCTCCGACTTCGTCATGGACCTGCTGGCTGGAGCCGAGGCCGAAGTGCTGCCCCCCCCAGGGACCCCCTCCTCCACCAACTCCGACTACCTGTTCACCAGCCAGGGAGACAGGTAGAGCCGGCGGGACGCCGCTGTCGGTTCCCTTCAGTCCGGATGGAGGTGACCGCCTGTCTGCTTCTGCTCGTCTCCAGGATGATCTCCACCGACCTGGACGACTTCATCCCTCCAGCTCCGCTGGGCGAGGCCCCCGGACTGCCTGCTTTTGATGGAAACATCTGGGGAAGCGATTATCCACAAGAGGGTCAGGATTTATCCTCAAACACATCCAGACTTCGAGTCGTGAAAGAATGAGATTTCTGTATTTGAATAAAAGCGTTTAAAATCTGATCTAAACACAGTTTATCTGATGGCTCAGACGCACTGCACATCATCTGTGTCCCATAAATCTGATTTATTTCACTCCGGACTGAGCTGCAGAGCGGGTTTCTGCTGAAGTCTAATTAAATTAAATGAACCTGTGTGCAGGCCGGGGTCGACAGACGGACGCGTACGTCGATGGCCTGTTCGACAATGTGCTGGACAACGGACCCTCGGTCAGTGTGTGTGTGTGTGTGTGTGTGTGTGTGTGTGTGTGTGTGTGTGTGCTGTAAACTTTAATTTCAGACTTTGATGAAGTCTAACAGCAATGAAATAGTGAACACAGCCTGAACAAGGTGAGATCTCAAGTCCAAAAAGAGACAATGAAGCACTGTGTGTCCCCGTCCCCGTCCCCGTCCCCGTCTCCAGGACCAGGAGCAGGTGTTTGACCTGACTCGCCGGATGCGAGGAGGAGGAGGAATCGGACCGATGCAGCCCGGGATTTACGCAGCTGGTAGGACTGCTTCACGTGTCTGGAGTGAACGTTCTCATTGTGAAGCGTTCGTCAGAGTGAAGCTGAAGGAGGACTTTCTGTTTTTCAGGTGTGCCAATGACAATGCCAACCTACCCCATGGGTGAGAAGCAGCCGTGAAACCTCTGGATGGCTGGCCTCACGCCTCCGTCTTTAAAGCTTCAGTCTGTCTGTAAAGCCTGTCCATGTCTTCCCATCGTCCTGCGACCTCCAGACTGAACATGAAGAGAGAATTCAAGCAGTGCAGGACCTTAAGGAGGCTTCTGAGGCATAAATGCTGAACAACAAAAATTAATAATCCAGTGCAAATTAAATCACATCTGTTTTCAATCATGGACTCAGTTTGTCTGAAGACTCCAGCTTTCTCTGCATGATGTTTATTGTGCGATTCGTAAAACACAGAATATGTTGACATTAGAGCTGATATACAGTATGCAAGATTGTGTCTGAAAAAGATAAACTGTTTTTATTATCTGCTGATTTGAAAAAGATCCACCTCTTCAGTGCTGAAGTGTTTGAAGGGTTAATGGGTTTCTGGGGTAATGGGTTGATGCTTTGATTGGTTGAGGAGTTGAAAGGTCAGAGGGTCAGAGGGTTAAAGAGTGACAAACTACTTTGTTAATGATGAAAATCTCTGTGTTTCATGCGGAGCAGCAGCCATGCCTGGCTACGGGATGCCCGCCATGCCAGGTGACTCTCTATATGTTTATTTACACTTTAAGAACAGCCGTTTTCCCAGAAGTCTCTTCTTCTGGGCTTTTCCTACATTGAAAAACAGATGATGCTGGATAATGTTGGGTTTTCTACTGTCCCAGTGGGATGCTGGGTGTCAGGTCTGTAACAGGTTGTTGTTTTTACCCGGTGCAGCCATGATGGTGCCCCAGGCCCCCATGGCCGCCGCCCCCATGGCCGCCGCCCCCTTGGCCGACCCCATGCAGATGGCAGCAACGCAGCAGGCCAATCAGCAGGCGCTCATCAACCAGCAAGCCTTGCTCATGGTGAGGCTCACTCCTCACTGACACCCCCCCCCCCCCCGGTTCTGACCCTCTGCTGACCCCCAGTGACCTCTGACCCCTCAGGCACAGCAGATGACCCTGCAGGCCATGACCTTATCGCAGCAGCAGACCCAGGAGCAGCAGAAGAAGAGCCAGCGGCAGAAGCCGAAGGAGGAGGAGGAGGACAAGGTGCCGAGGCGCCCCGCGTCCCGCCGCACCAGGGAGGAGCGCCGACCCTCCCCCTCCCCCTCCCCCCCACCCGCCCGCACCAAAACCCCCGACACCAAACGGCCGTCCAGCCGCCGCCGGCCTGAGGTATTGCCGAGACCCGTCTCTGCTCCACGGAGCTGTTCTGCTGCAAGGAGCCGGTTCTGCTGCAGTGAGCCGGTTCTGCTGCAGTGAGCCGGTTCTGCTGCAGCGAGCTGGTTCTGCTGCAGCGAGCCGGTTCTGCTGCAAGGAGCCGGTTCCTGCTGCAGTGAGCCGGTTCTGCTGCAGCGAGCCGGTTCTGCTGCAGCGAGCCGGTTCTGCTGCAGCGAGCCGGTTCTGCTGCAGCGAGCCGGTTCTGCTGCAGCGAGCCGGTTCTGCTGCAGCGAGCCGGTTCTGCTGCAGTGAGCCGGTTCTGCTGCAGTGAGCCGGTTCTGCTGCAGTGAGCCGGTTCTGCTGCAGCGAGCCGGTTCTGCTGCAGTGAGCCGGTTCTGCTGCAGCGAGCAGGTTCTGCTGCAGGAAGCCGGTTCTGCTGCAGTGAGCTGGTTCTGCTGCATGGAGCCGGTTCTGCTGCAGCGAGCTGGTTCTGCTCACACTGACAGTGTGTTTCTGTCTGTGACAGCCGGACAGCGATGAGGAGGACATGGATCCGGAGGACCTGCAGTCCTTCAGAGAGAAGAGGGACTTCTTCCAGAAGATCGGTGAGTTGAGCCGAACGCTGACAGCTGCAGGGACACCACTGGCCTCAGCAACACTTTAAAACCTGAACACAGAGCAGGACCAAGGTTTCCTGTTTTCTGGTTTCTGATACGATACTAACGCTCTCACTAACTCCATCACTTTCTGCTCCTCTAACGTCCTGAAGGTAAGAAACCTCCAGGCGAGTCCAAATCCTCAAAGCGACGAGCGGCCCGGTCCAGCCCGGTCAGGCAGCCTTCACCTTCCCCTCCACCCAGCCCACCGCCTCCGCCCGTCACCCGCAAGAGTCGTGGTGAGTGCAGACGCTGACGTCTCACTCCAGAAAGTCAAGGCAGACTTCACTGAACTCATGGTAGAGTTTAGAGTGTCTGAGTGTCGGGTCGTGAGGTGATCCGTTGTGCCGGGCGGGTTCAGACGAGGAAAGACAAAATGAGTCAACAGCTCCATGTCGATGAAACTCTACATGGATTTCGTCCGTTCAGTGGCTGCTCTGGCAGGACAGAACCGTCTTGGGCTGATTTTGAGGTTCTACCTATGTTCTCCTGCAGCGGAGCGTCGTCGAAGCCCTCCTGCAGCGGAGCGTCGTCGAAGCCCTCCTGCAGCGGAGCGTCGTCGAAGCCCTCCTGCAGTGGAGCGTCCTCGAAGCCCTCCGGTTCGAGAGAACAGCTCCCAGAGAGAGAGGTCACCTGAGGCCGACCGGCCTGAACCCACCTCCAACATCCGGGAGATCATCAAGCAGTACAACAGCCGACCCCAGCAGGAGCCTCAGCCCTTCAAACCCATCAGGTTGGTGTCAGCACTCCAGGTTCACCTCCTCCTCATCAAACGCTCAATCAGTCCATCAGTCTGTGGATCTAGAACCAGCTGCTAGAGACTAATACAGAAAAGGTCTTCATTCTCCTCACAGGCCTGGCATTTCAAGAAAATTTGGAAATAAGGCCGATCCCAAACAGGAAGCTCTGGACAAACTGAAGACCAAAACACCGGTACAGCAGAATGAGGTAAGAACCGGCAGAGTCGCTGTCTTTTCAGGAAGAATCCAGAAAAGTCTCCAGCTGTGTGATTCTGGTGTGTTCAGAGGAAATGGACACCTCCTCCACCTCCTCTCAAGATGGACAATGCTTCACCCTCCGGGCGCCGGTCCATCTCCAACAGCATGAGGGAGAAGCAGCGCCCCCTGGAGGACCTGTTCAGCAACCAGCGCCTCCTGCAGGCTCCTCAAACTCCACCTCCACCTCCTCCGCCACTTCCTCCGCCTGAATCTCCTGAATTACGTTCATCTCCCTCACCACCTCCCTTTACCGCAGCGTTCTTCCAGAACATCCCCGAGCCGCCGCCGATGATCGCGCCGTCCATCAGTGGGTTTCCTTCTGTCAGAGACTGTCCTCCTCTCTGGACCCTGTCCTACCCTCTGGACTCTGTCCTCCTCTAGGGACCCTGTCCCTCTGTCCACCGTCCTTCCTTGTGAGCTCTCCTTGTCTTCAGTCTCAGTTTTGATCTTATTTCTTCAGACGAGATGCCTGACGACGTCGACGGAATGCGAACCATTTTGCACCGATTCTCTGCCGGAGTTTACTTCTCTCATGTCAACATGCCAGGGAAACTGTTCCTGAGGAAGGAGGTGACACACACACACACACACACACACACACACCATAGTCTTTCTACCTATCGTACTTCTCCACGTCACTGACCTGGGTTTACCTGTTCAGGTGTTTTATCCCAGAGAGATGTTCAACCGGCCGTACGTCCTCAACCTGCTGTGTGAGCAGGTCAGTCTGAGCACAAGGTCTTCTTCTTCACCGAACGTTTCGAGATGTCTCACAGATGACAGGATGCCTTTTCTTTGCTCCTCAGATCATGAGGGACACGTTTTCTGAAAGCTGTGTGAGGATCAGCAGAGAGGAGAGGAGGAAGATGAAGGACTTGCTCGGTGAGACTTTGACTTCCTGAAGTTTCCAAACCTGCACGCTGAGAGAAGGAACCCTGAATTATGTTCTCTACCCCGCTCATCCATCACCACACCCACTTCCTTGCCTCCTGCAGCAAATTTCAATGTGGGGACGAGCGTCAACACCATCCAGGACGAGAGCATGAAGAAGAGGATCGTCATCGCAGCTCGAGACAACTGGGAGAACTACTTCACCCGACTGTTCCCGGTCAAGGTGCCACGTCTTCCTGTTGTCGGGTTTGACCTCTGAACTTTCCAAGAGATTGAGAAATCCAACGTAAACACCAGTGTATCGTACCGGAAAGCCGCATCATGTGGCTTTCCGGTACTGTACTCTGGTGTTTACGGAGAAGATTGTTTTCCTTGGAGGACTCGTTGACAGACAAAATATTCTAACAAGCTTGTGGTTGTCTGCAGCTGGAAGGTGCAGAGGCTCAGATGCTGGGCGTGTCCCATCGTGGAATTCGTCTCCTGAAGGTCGTGAGAGCGTCGGGCATCAACCCCAAACACCTGCGAGTGCTGAAAAGCTACAGGTACCCCTCCGACCTGAGTGCAGAGCCGTTCGTTTCTATGTGTGTGAGCTGATTTGTGTTGTGTGGATGCAGTTTTGCGGAGGTGCTGTCGGTCGACCTGGAGGGAACGAATACGGTGAACCTGGAGCTCAGGACTGAAAACCTGATGTTGAAGTCCCCTCGAGCTCCTCAGATCACTGCAATGATCCAGCTCTTCCTCCAGGAACTCATCAAGGTCATTGATCTCCTGCCTCATCACATCTTCACCATGATTAGTTTTCAACTGACCTACAAAATGACACAACTCACGGTTTGGACTATGGCGTATGTGCTAATAGGTCCTTTTTTGCTGCTGTGTCTCCTGGCTCTGCAGAACTCGGGTCATGTGATCGCCTTGAAGAGTTTCGTGACTGACGACAAGAGTTTGCTGAAATTCAATAAAGGCGACATAATCAAACTGCTGCCGATGGACGCATTGCAGACAGGTGAGACGGACTGAAGACATTTGGTGGACTTACAGACTAGTCTCGCTACTGTCATGTCTCAGCGAGAAGAGCCGCCATGATGATAGCGTCCCAGGCTCTGTCGTCCAGGTTGTATCACGTGTTTTCTGGTCTGTCAGGCTGGCTGTTTGGCACCCTGGGCGGGCGCTCTGGACTGTTCCCAGAAGACCTGACGCAGCCGTCCGCCGCCCCGGACTACCACTGTCTCCACCTGGAGCGGAGAGATGACCGGAGGAAAAGCATGAGGAGCAGTAAAGTCGCCCCTCCCCCCGTGATTCCTCTTCCCAACAGAAGGCTGATGCCGGATCCAGAACCAGTCAGGATCGAAGCGCAGAGCCCATCACCGATTCTATATCAAGATCCACAGTCCGTCCCCAACTCCAATCAGGGATCCGTCTCCGACTTCGAGATTCATGCACCCATGGTTGAATTTGCTATGAAATACTTCAGGTATGTTCAGGCGTGGTTGATGTTGTTGCAGTCCCACCTGGAATATCTGTAAGCTCATTCACACTGTATTTGGTTTGTTGTAGCATGGCCATGCTAACGTTGTGCTTTCATTATTTTTTCACCAAAGCGTGGAAAGTACCGGTCTTCCCATCGGTGGACGGAACTTTTCTGAGGCTGTTAAATATTCACAGGTGAGCTCAGTCTACCCGTTCTTCTTCTTCTTCTTCTTCTTCTTCTTCTTCTTCTTCTTATTATTATTATTATTATTATTATTATTATTATTATTATTATTATTATTATTATTCATGTCGATCTGTCTCCACTACTCAGATAAAGATGAGCCGCTTGTCAAATGTTAGTTTTTTCGCTGATGATACCATGTTGTCTGTAGGAGACCATCCTGAATACAGTTGCTTGTGTTTGATTTCCATCAAGGTTCCCATCCAGGACTCTCTGATCCTCTACAACGACCTGGAGCTGAAGAACTCTTCAGTCCTGTGTTTTCACAGTGAGCGCCTTCACATCCTGGTGACGAGACGCCAGCTCGCTCTTCCTCTGCTCACTCTTCTGTCCTTCTGTCCGTCCAGACCTGATGCAGTTCATGGAGGACATGCCCCTGGAGAGGGGCAACACCCCGATCCGCTGCATGACGCAAATCCTGCTGGTCAGTGTTCACGTAGCAGAGAGTGGAAACCCAACCCGGTACTGGATGTGAAGCTCATGTGATGTTCTCTTCAGTTAGGGAAGGAGAACGAGCAGCTGAGAGATGAAATCTACTGCCAGGTCATCAAGCAGACAACCAACAACCCCACCAAGTGAGTCTGTCCAGTGCTCTGAGGGAGAGCCGCTTCGCCGTGAGGACGACACGGTTCCAGTCTAGACCTTTCTGTGTGCAGCTTTCATGTTCTCCCTGTGGATCTAGATGACAACATTTCAGTGGTTTATCAACTTAAACATGCATCACAGTCCAAACAGAGATAGATCAAGTGGTGAGCACCATGTTAGAACCAAAGATGATGAGTTACCTTGGAATTTATGATTCATTTAAACAAGGACAGGATGAGGTAAAATGGCTCAAAGTAATTATTCAAATCTGGGAAAGGTCTTCTAAACTATTCTTAAAAAGAACCAGATTTAAAGAACACATTCAGAATACGTGTCCAAAATGAGTCCCAGCTCCACAACAATGAACCGCTGAGCTTCGGAGGTGGGCGTGGCCTGATCTCTGATTGGCCAGTCTGTCAGGAACTAGGTGGTGCGGGTTATTAACACGATGAGTTCGTCAGCGATGAGCGGAACAGTAGAACTCAAAATGTTGGTCAAACTCTGGGTTGTGGATGTTCCTGAGCGGCCCGCCGTGTCTCCTCTGCAGGTCCAGCTTGGACGTGGGCTGGCGGCTGCTCTGCCTGATCTGTGGCTTCTTCCCGTGTTCCTCCACCCTGCAGCCCTACTTCGCCCGTCACCTCTACGACATCTCGGAGGACCCGGGGAACCCGTACCAAGGTAGCAGCGGTCCTTTCAGAGCAATCCTGTGTGTTCGGGATGGGGTTCTCAGACAGACGCTGTGTCCTCAGATATGGCCTTCGCGTGTCAGGACAACCTGCAGCGCACTTTCACCTTCGGTGGACGGCGGAACATTCCGTCACAGGTGGAGACGGAGATGTTCCTGGTGAGTTCAGAGCACAGGGACTTCCCGCTTTAGAACACGTTCACAACTTCAAGTCAAAGCAGAGAGCTTTCACTGTGTGCCTTGGGTTCGAAAATTTACCCAGCAGCTCTTCTGTTACTGTTCTCCCTGTTCTGTCTCTCATGCTGGTGTTCTAATCCTCCACAGGCTGGTAAAAATTCTCAGATTTGTCCCATCATTCTTCCTGGAGACGTGGAATTTCCTGTCAAGATCTTCAACTTCACTGTAAGATGTTCCTGATTCTTTGGAACTCAGTCAGTCAGTCAGGAGCGCTGCAGCTGCTGAACAGCCACGGGAATATTATCAGCGCTCTGCTAAAGCTAACAGGCCAAAAAGAAAGACAGACAGAAAAAGAAAAGCTCACATGACTAGAAAAACTCATAACCTGGATAAACTTGTCAACAAAAAACAAACAAACAAACAAAAAAGAAACATTTAAAAAGGAAAAAAAAGCCAGATTGATTTCAGAATGAAAATGGCTAAAACAGTTCAAATGACTCAGTTTACATGATTAAAGTCAGTCGGAGGATCCTTATGCCCGATTGGTTCTCCTGCACATCAAGTCACGACAGATCAATCCCAGAGAACAGGATTGCTGCTTCAAACTCTTCAGACCAGAACAATGGATGTGATCAGAATTACTTTGAAGAAATCAATTCAATGGCATGCTGTAACACTGGACCATGACGTCGTTAATTAATTAGTAAGATTATTATAAATATTTTTACATCAAATGAATGACGATTTTAATGAGTTGATTACACGTAAAAAATAGTAATTAAATAACGTCAATAAACATTAAATAATCACTGATGTACCTGCATTGAAGCCTGTCCTGCTTTAACCTGGGTGGTGCTGGAACACTGGCTGACCGTCCTGCTCGGCGCCAAACCGCTTCGCCTCACGCTGCTTCTTCTTCCTGCAGGTGGCCGCAGACGTGGTGATGGAGCTGTGTCAGGAAATGGGCATCTCGGAAGCCAACGAAGTCAAAGAGTTCTCTCTCCTGGCCTCCAGGCAGCAAGGTAACAGAATACCTACCTGCGGGCTGAGGTCACCGGTTCGATTCCTGGCCGTGTTAACACATCAGTGGCGAACAAAATGTTGAAGTCAGGCAGCATGCAATGACATTCTGATGGCAACATGGCTAGTGACTGATGAAAATAAACAATACAGAAACGAATGCTGGACAAAAACTGGCTGAACCGAACGATCATTGTCACAACTCTCACACTATATGGCTCTGGCTCGAGCACAGCGCCTCACTACATCCTGGAAACAGGAACAGCAATGAGGGGAAAGGAATTCCTCCATGTTGATTAGAAAAGCGTGATCAGCTTAGGTTTGGATAATGGTCTGTAGTTATAAGAATGTTAGCTCCTGGCTACATGGCTAGAGTATTCTGGAGGCTACATATGTAGAGCTAGCTGTTAGCTACATGTTTAGCGTTAGCTGGTGGCTACTCGTTTAGCTGGTGGCTAAATGTTTGATGTTTAGCATTAGCTTTCCTTGAAGGCCGTATGTTCCCTCCATGCACTCAGATGGGATGACGCGTCCCTTCTATCCGAACGAGTACGTGATGGACGTCCTGCTGGACGATGGCTCCGTGCAGCTGGCTCTGAGGAGAGTCTTCTGGGCGGAGCCGCTGAACTTCAGCAACGACCTCGCCTTGGATTTCCACTTCCAGCAGGTGAGCCGCTCAGACCCGTCGAAGAGGCCTTCTGGCCCGCGGTGGTATTAACGTGTGCGTCTCTCTGCAGCTCCTGGCCGACTTCCTGGGTGGAAACCTGATGTTTCCTGCTTCAGCTCAGCAGCTCGCTCAGCTCGCCGCTCTGCAGCACGTAGCTCTGGGCCAAAACCACCAGCCGTCCCTGTGGGTGTCACTCATTAACCTGCAGTCAGCTGTGGAGCCAGGCCTTGTACCCATCCACCCCTTCTCCTCACTTGACTTTTCTAATCTCACCTCGTTTCATCTCATTTTCTGGTCTTACTCTGTTTTGTCTCGTCTTACCTTGTGTTGTGTCTTCTTACTCCTCCTTATCGTGTCTTCTCTGAAGTTCATTTGTCTTTATTGTTTTTTTTTCTCATGTTTCTTTGTTTGGATCATTTTATTTTGTCTTGCCTTTTGTTTTCTTTGCTCATTTATCTTGTGTCATCTCATCTCGTCTTGACTCATCATGTATCGTCAGAGTCTTCGGTGTTTCCCACGACAGAGAACTCTTACTGTATCGATACATTCTGTATTTGAGAACACTCACAGTTTGAATTGTACTCTTTGTCTTCAGATCGGAGCTTAAATTCTACCTGCCCAAGCAGAACGACCTCAGCCCTCCAGTTGACGACGTTTTCGCCTTCTGTCAGAGTCAGGTCGCTGCCATGCAGAACCTCCAACCGACGGACGCCAAGACCCAGTTCATCGGTGAGGAGCGCCTTCTCTTCTATTCTCTCTTTGTATTTTCTTATAATCTTGTTTAGTGCTTTGTGTTTCCTTGTCTCATCTTTTTAGTCTTATTTCTTGTCCTCCAATCTAGTTGTTTTCTCTTGTCTAAGTCTTAGAATCTCTTGTCTCGTCTTGTCTAGTCTCAGACTCCCTTGTTTTCTAATGGCATTTCTTCGACTGGTCTCTTTCAGAGGTCTTGTCCTCCGTCCCTCTGTTCGGCGCCAACACCTTCTTGGTGCAGAAAGTGACGAAGGGTAAAATCCCATCGCCCTGCTTCGTCAGCGTCAGCGACAAGGGGGTGCTGTTCCTGAACCAAACTACACAGGTACTTCAGTCACCAGTCTCCACACTACCTCACCATCCTCACTTCAGCGGATCTGTCCTGATTAAAGCCTTCCATGTGCAGAATGACTTTGTTGTTTATAACATGATCATTGTCGGTGTAGGTGAGACAATCAGCATCAGCATTTTACTCATTAATGGTTCTTGTGGTTCCCCAAACACTGGTTGGAAAGGAACCATCATCGTCTTCTTAGCATGAGAATTACAGCATGAACCCACCTGTCATTAGCTGGGAATGGACTTTGCAGGGTCATGTGATCTGACGGTCCGTTTGTCCGCTGCAGGCGCACATCCTCTTCATTCACCTGGAGGACATCATGTCCCTGCGCACCGTCCGCCCCAAAAAACAAGCCAAGCTGCCCACACTGGAGCTGGCGTACGGCAGTCCATCAAATATCAAGAAGATCAGCATGCAGCTGAAGCAGGTGAGCCTCCCAGCCGTCTGCAGCCTCGAGAAGGGATCACCAGGGTCAGGTTTCTGCATGCGTTCTCTGTGACGTGTATTTGTGAAGACGGTGACTCTGTTGATCAGTTCTGAACGCCGGATGGCGGCTCGCTGCCTTCCTCTGTGTGTTTCCTGTTCCAGGCTAAAGAGTTGTGCCACATCCTCGCCATGACCATCGACGCGTCGATGAGTCCGTCGCTCTCCAGCTCCCCCACCGGCTTCTAGGAGCCTGAAAACAGACTCTCTGCTCCGATCTGGACCGAATGAGGATCAACAAGCAGCACGCATCAATCACAACTTGACAGTCAAATCATTCAAGATTAACTTTATTTATTTGTAAGACGAATCAACAACACGGAGGGGATAAAGGCCAAAGATGTTTGTGTCATTCTGAAGGTTTTAGTGATTGAAGCTGGTTTGATATTACTGCTGGTGTGAAGGAGCAGCACCGAGCACAGGCTGGAGTGTAACGATGCACAAAAGCCACGGTTCGATACCTCGTTCATTTTCAGTACAGCATGAGAACAAAATGCAAAGCATACAATTGGTTGTATATTAAGATGTTTTTGTAATATTATAGAAATTTTAAAAATAAATTATTATCAGAGAATTATTCAGAATTATTAGAGAGAGCTTGCTTGAATGCCAAAGTCAGCTGTTTGCACTCCGATGTGTCTTTGAAGTGAGTTAACATGTTTGAGGTGTTGATCTCAGCAGAACTATGACCCCACCGCCCTCCGATTACCCACCTGCTTTTCTGTGCTCTAATATTTAACCAGGAGGGCGAAGCGTTCCCAAGCAGGAGACCTTAACGGCAATATTTCTCACATATTATTCATTTGAATGTGATCATTTTGTGCATGACAGCTCATGAACCACTGCTGGAATTTGAAGTTGATTCATGTTTTGCTGAAGTTGTTGTGTACTGATGTCATGTAAGACCAACAAATCATTTATAAGCAATAAATAAAAGTTATGATTTATTTCCTCTCATCTGATTATTTGGATTTATTTTAAATCAGATCTTAGGGTTAGATTCAGAGGAAGACTCTGGAGTCAAATGCAGGTTCCTCTGTGCTTCTGAGAAGACAGGACAGATGAGGACGTGGACATCTGGAAAGGACAGGAGAGGACAGGTTCTCTCTCTGCATGTTAGAGCATGAGCAGGTGGTGTTTGTCACCTTTCTCTTGTTTTTTCCCCGTTTTTCTTTTTAATTTTCCCCGTTTTTCTTTTTAATATGTAAATATTCACAGTTTATTAATCACAGAGCACAATCACTCGTTCTCTCTGTCCTGGATTTCGGTGGGGCTGGTCCCTGTTTGTCGGAGCCTGGCTGCAGTCATGGCAGAGCTGAGGCGCCTCAGGATCCACATGGCTGCACCTTCCCTTGCAGGGTGGAGCAGAAGGCCGGGTGAACAGCACCCTGGCGGTCCTCCTGTGGGGTTGTGGGGGTCCCACGGGGACTGTGGGTGACTGTGCCTGTATTGGTCGTGTCACTGTGCTGTTTGTTGGTTGGGAATGTATGAGGTCACCGCTATTCACAATTACAGCCAAAGATCCCTGAGCTGTCAAGATGTTTCCCCTTCAGTTAAGGCTCTGAAACCACCAGTCCCTGAGGCTGAGAGCAGAGCGCGTTAAAAAGAAGTGAGAGACGATTCCTCGTCCGAGATGTGCCAACAGGCAGTGAAGGAGTCTGACTGTCCAGTTTTAGATATAAGATGAGTTTTATTTCCTTCCTCAAGGGAAAATTCAATCATCCCAGCAGTTACATTTTGCACAACCAATAATAGAAATAGGAATATTGAAGACTATTCAATGCAAAAAAATTGATATTCAAATAAAAAAATGATCATTAAAAATTACGATTTAATACTTGTCATTAAACAAATCGTCCAGCTTCATTGACGAATGACCCGTTGCAGAGTGTGTGTGTGTGTGTGTGTGTGTGTGTGTGTGTGTGTGTGTGTGTGTGTGTGTGTGTGTGTGTGTGTGTGTCATTGATGGTATATGTATGTATGTATGTATGTGTATGTACAGGACGAACCCGGAAGTGTGGGACCTGAACCCTCTTGTCCGCACAGCCTTCGCCCTGTTCCGGCTGCTGTCCCTTTAAAGGCACTCGGCTCTTTCCGGAGCGCCTCGGCCCTTTCCGTCATCAGCGCCTTTCACTGCGGCTCCATCGAGCGGACTGGCCCGCTGCTCTCATCCGAGACCTCCGTGCACCCTGTCGGATCCCTTCCATCCCGCCCGCCGGCTCCCCGGAAGCCTCCAGCGTCCGTACAAATGCAAGCTATAAAATGTGTGGTGGTCGGCGACGGGTAAGAGCGCGTCCCCCTCCCGGCGGTCCGGTTCGCACCGAGCGGTTCAGTGATGCGTCCGCGGATGGACGGAGGATGGGAGGATGAGGGAGCGGCGGCCGCGGCGCAGTCCGGGGTCTCCGCCGCCGCTCGGTGCTTCTCTCCCCGCCTCCGTGCTCCGCGCAGGGAGCGGGGGTCCCGGGGAGGCTTTGCGGGGGACGGTGCACGCTCCGCGGGCCCGTGTGGAGGGCTGATGCGGGCTGGGAGAGTGTGGCCCAGGCAGGGGCGAGCAGGCCCCGCTGGCCTCGATCCGCACACAGTGTGCCTTTATACTGACATCCACCCAGCCTCCACCCACAGTCTGATCCACCCAGCCTCCACCCACAGTCTGATCCACCCAGCCTCCACCCACAGTCTGATCCACCCAGCCTCCACCCTCTGCATCCACCCACTGACCCCAATCTGCATCCACCCTCCATCCACCCATCAGCTGCGGTCTGCTTCCAACTACCATCCACCCTCCTCTCCATCAGTCTCCATCCACCTGCCTCCCACAGTCCTCATTCTCCAGTCTGCACCCACCCTCCCACCCCTCTCTCCTCACCCAGGCTCCACCCTCCTGCTCCACACTAATAAACAGGTCCGGTCCTGATGACCTCTGACCCTTCAGTCAGCTTCAGAGCTCCACCACATCCACAAAAACAGCAGTTTACAAATTTAACCAGTGATTTTCTCTGAGACCCGTTTGTTATTTCAGCTGTTGGATTGTTTCACTTTTTTTTTAATTTAGTAATTTCATCTCTGGAGCCATCTTGATGGTGAAAACATCATTTATGCATTTTGTTTCAGAAAATCTACATGTTTACATGGCAACAGCTGAAAACGATGCCTGTTCTACTGATGGTCCACTGATTCTGTTTGTTTTAGTAATGAAACCACACACACACACACACACACACACACACACACACACACACACACACACACACACACACACACACACACACACACCAAAAAATGCTGCAGAGAACAATGCAGTCTAAACGTTATCAGTGGAGAACACGGAGAACCGCTCTGTAATCACTGACGGACCGTAGTGATCCTGTCCAGCTGAAGCAGGTCTCGGTGTTCTCTGGAGCGGAGTGTTGGAGATCTGCACCCTCTGTCTGAATTTCAGTTTGAAACTCTTACATTTGCAGTGTGTGATTGCCCCTATTAACAGGATTTCCTGTTTTTCTTTCTTTTCTGACCTCAAGTTGCCTTTTCAGACGAACCTTCATACGTTTCACAGTATCACTGTTACCACAGATCCAAATTCAGGGATCGGGATCCCATCAGAGGTGAAATAATGTGGATCGGTGCATCTGTAGCACTGGATCGTCTAGTTCCTCTGGTTCTCACTTTCTGACGGACCTTTTTGAGGGTTAAGACTTGATCTTTGGGTTTGGGAGAGACTTAGGCTTCGGTTAGATTCAGGGTTAGGGTAAGGGTTAGAGCATCAGTGTTTTAGCCACCTGTGCACCTGCGATTTGCATGCGAAGTTTGGGAAAATAAACCAGCTGAGCACGTCTCCAGCTGTGTCCTTCCTCGCCATGGTCTGGTTGCTCTCCATGCTCGGGCCAGCCGGGCCACGGCGGCGCCTCGGCCATCCAGGCAGGCGCTCATCAGTTGTATTTACAGTAAATAAGCTCATATGGTCCAGAAATGTCCCCTCGGCTGCCATCGTGCACAGTGTGCACGGTCCCGGCAGTGCACGAGACACAGGTGGTGCTCCGTGCTCTGCAGGTTTGAAGCCCCAAACTGCCCAAAATCAAGTAAGCTCTCCCAAACTGGCAACCTGAACGGTGCTCTCTGGGGGACGTTATGAGGAATGTTACCTGTTCAATCCTGAGTAATCGCTCTGAAACGGCTGTCGGCTCGTTCACCAGATTCTGCTGCTGCTCAGGGATCAGAGAGTGCTGACTGACCAGGTTTTATGGGGGGCTTCGCTCCTGAGGAGACACCCGGGATGTGAGAGAACGCCGTGCATGAGCACTAAAGTCCACAAACGGCCAACACAGACTGAGAATAGTCAATATTACTTCAGTTTGCTTCATTTTTTTTTTTTTACTTCAGTACAGTGAGAATGAGAGGTTTTCAGTAACAGGATGCAAACAGCAGCAGTCCCCAGACCCCCATGGCGTTCAGGTATCTCAGCGACTTCTTCCACTTCGCCTGACGGCTGGGTGGTTTAGGTAGGGTTAGGGTTAGCTAGGGTTAGGCTAAACCTACACCCTAAACCCTAAACCTACATCCTAAACCCTAAACCCTAACCCCTAACCCCATAACCCTGACCTGCTCAAACTCACCATCAAAAATCAGAGGCGAGGAAATGCATTATGTCAATGAATGTTGTCACTACTAGAGGAGTACAGATGTGTGTGTGTGTGTGTGTGTGTGTGTGTGTGTGTGTGTGTGTGTGTGTGTGTGTGTGTGTGTGTGTGTGTGTGTGTGTGAGTGTGTGAGCATCATAAGAGGTCACTGTGTCCTGAGGCGATGTGAATGTAGGCTAGTGTCTGTGTACCAGCAGCCTGCTGCCTCCGTTACTGTGTGTGTGTGTGTGTGTGTGTGTGTGTGTGTGTGTGTGTGTGCACTCACATGCTGTCTCCTCCTCCTCAGGGCTGTGGGTAAGACCTGTCTACTGATCAGCTACACCACCAATGCCTTCCCGGGTGAATACATCCCCACTGTGTGAGTATACACACACACACACACACACACACACACACACACACACTCCGTGCAGTGTTAAAGTTGTGGTTCTGAACGCCGTGGCGTGGCTCGGCGCCGGATGTGCCACGCCTCCACAGCTTCGACAACTACTCTGCCAATGTGATGGTGGACGGGAAACCGGTCAACCTGGGACTGTGGGACACCGCAGGACAGGAGGACTACGACCGGCTGAGACCACTGTCCTACCCACAGACGGTACCGCACACTGACACACACACACACACACACACTGGCAGCTGGTGCGCTCACCCTGTGTCTGGTTCTCTCCAGGATGTGTTCTTGATATGCTTCTCCCTGGTCAGTCCCGCCTCCTTTGAGAACGTCCGAGCCAAGGTCAGTACGTGGACTGACCCCCCTCCCCCCCCCCCGCCCCGCCGAGTCTGACCACACAGAGGCACATCTCGGGCTCCTGGCTCGCCTTTGCCCCCTGAACGTTCAGCCCTCCACTCAGAAGCGCCCGCTTGGCTCTGACAGAGGTGCATTGTGGGAGGAGGCCTGAACGCGCTGTGGGGAGGGAGAGCGGCGGCCGGCCGCGGTTTGGCCCGCGGAGCGCCGTCAGACGCTCTCGGACAAAACCGCACCGGGGACGGCCCCGCCTCCCCCCGCACAGTCTGACGGGGGCTCGAACCGTGTGACGTCTTTAGAGGTCTGTTAGGTGAACCGGCGGCTCCACACGGCGCCACCGCTCCCCCCCACTGACTGTCTCTTCTCTATCCATATGGACACCTGTGTGTGTGTGTGTGTGTGTGTGTGTGTGTGTGTGTGTGTGTGTGTGTGTGTGTGTGTGTGTGCGCGGTGGATCAGTGGTACCCTGAGGTGCGACACCACTGCCCCAACACGCCCATCATCCTGGTGGGAACCAAGCTGGACCTGCGAGACGACAAGGACACCATCGAGAGGCTGCGGGACAAGAAGCTGTCCCCCATCACCTACCCCCAGGGCCTGGCCATGGCCAGGGAGATAGGTGAGCACCGCCAGGACACCCAGGGTCCGGTTCAGCGGGACGGGTCCTCACAGGGTCCGGTTCAGCGGGACGGGTCCTCACAGGGTCCGGTTCAGCGGGACGGGTCCTCACAGGGTCCGGTTCAGCGGGACGGGTCCTCAGACATACTCTCTAAACATTAACAATAGGAGAACACAGAGATCTAAACAGTCTGAGAACCTGAAGGGTGACTGTTGTGGTTCTGCCAGAGGATCTGGTCCAGGCCTGAATCCTCCCTGTAGTCCCTGTATTTCCCATCATGCACTCTGGTCCTCAGGTGCGGTGAAGTACCTGGAGTGCTCGGCGCTGACCCAGCGGGGCCTGAAGACGGTATTCGACGAGGCCATCCGGGCCGTGCTGTGCCCCCCGCCCGTGAAGAAGAGGGGCAAGAGGTGCACCATGTTCTGAGGGGAGGGGGGGCGCACGGCTTTCCACTGCACCACATCACCATGAACAACTACCACTACTTCTCTGAGAGAGGAAGCACTGCTGAGACCGCTTTCTTTATATCGATGTTTTTTCAATACCATGTTGGTGACCAGAGCAGTTTTTTACCATTACTGAATATTACTGAGTAGGCTCGTGTAGGTTGTGTAGGAGACACTGACTGTCCAGCTACTTTGTACTCGCGTCATGTTGCCACGAGGGCTGACGGAGGCGGGCGGAGCTCGTCTCCGCCCTCCGCCTCCTCCCGGCCGCGCTTGCTTGAATAATGCAGTGTTGAATAGAAAAAAAACGTGAACTGTGAAAACGCCTTCAGGTCTGAAGTCACCCTCAGCCGCTCGCCTGGGACCGGCAGGCTCAGACCGGTTCAGACCCGTTTGGGCCGGTTCAGACCGGTTCAGCCTGGATTAGACTGGTTCAGACCAGTTCAGACTGGTTTAGACCAGTTAAGGCCGGTTCAGACCAGTTTAGACTGGTTCAGTCCGGTTAAGACCAGTTTAGACTGCTTTCAACTGGTTCAAACTGGTTTAGACCGTGTTTGACTGGTTCAGACTGGTTTAGACCAGTTTAGACGCAGTTCAGACCAGTTCCAACTGGTTTAGACCGCTTTTGACTGGTCCAGAGTGGTTTCAAACGGTTCAGCTCCATTCAGACCGGTTCAGTCTGTTTCAGACCAGTTTAGACCGGTTTAGACCCATTGAGTCCAGTTCAGACCGGTTCAAACTGGTTCATATCCATTCAGACCAGTTCAGACCGGCTTAGACCAGCTTCCCGTCTCTGACCCAGCCAGACCTGGGTCCTGAACCACGTTCCAACTCTTCTCAACCCAGAGCACATCTCTACCATCCAGTCCGTCTGACGGGCGGCGGACGTCAAGCTCTGATGGAGTCTGATCAAACCTGACGTCTGAACCGGAACCTTCTGCTGCTTCAGCGGAACACGCGTTGTGGAGAGTTGGTGCTGGTTGGAGTCGGACTCTGCAGGACTGACGGTGCTGACGGAGGGTCTCAGCCGGGCGCCTGAGGGTCTCTTCATCTAACTGTGAACATGTGACCGACGAGCATGCCAAACGGGGGCGTTCTACCTTTGCTGCCTGAGTTCTGCTTCCAGGGTGGAGGAGCTTGCATGGGTCTTAAAATATTCTGTCTTAATTTCTCCCATCGTTTAGATCTTGTCTCTGTTCCTGTGTGAGTGTGAGTGTGTGTGTGAGACAGGTGTGTATATATGAGCAGGTGTGTGTGTGTGTGTGCGTGTGTGTGTGAGTTCGGGGTAGTGCATACAGACAGTATTGTTTGAAGCCAAGTTTTTTAGTGTCCAGTTTTGGTACCGTTTCCTATCGTGTTGTGGTGATGCTGCAGACGCCTCGGCGCTCTGCGGCCGGGAGGAGAGAACACCTGGAGATGTACAGATTAATCCCTAGAAGAAGAAGAATGCCTAATATCTATCTACATGTACTAAATATTTAGCTCTAAAGAGGAAAAGAGAGCGGGGGACTCGCTCGCCGTCTGTGTGAAGGGTTCTCAAAGTGTGGGGCGGGGACCCTGCAGAGGGCAGTTTAGAGCTTCAAGAGGGACAGAAACCCACAACGACGAAGTCACGGATCGTCAACCTGAAAAAAAAGGAATTTTTACAATCTGGTTAAGGTCATAAAAATAATATTTAACTCAGATTCTAAACACATTTTTGATTAAGATTAGGACTGCCAGTTAATTGCATTAATCATGATTAATTAACATCAAATATTTTTAAATGGCAATTAATCACAGCCGCATTTGATTCGTCCAGAGAGGAATCGGTTCTTACAGGAAGTCGCAGCGCCGCCACTTCCTGTCTGGACGGATGACATATGATTTCTGCCCCGTTTCGGGCGCCCCGCCCCCTCCCACCCGGCGCCGCCGCGGCGCTCCGTGGTTGAAATCGTGTCGTGGTCCTGCGGCGCCGCCGCAGAACTCTCTTATTATTGCATGGAAGTTGTTTGACCTGCCGTGGTTCCCTGGGGAGGCCGTCGCCATGGAAACTCTCTGGCCATGTATGTATGTAATGTAAGATGACTTGTATACTTGTTCCAGCTGTTCCGTCTTATTTTTTATGACTTCACATGTCCGTGTGGTGGAATATTTCAATTTTTTGTATACTAAATACAAATGTATATGTAAGCTAACGGGCTTCTGTCCTCATTCAGTCCGACCGGGTTGACAAACATGAGGCCCGTGGGCCAAAACTGGGATGCGAGGGGCTCCAAACTGCCAAGAAATAGGTCAAAATTTGGACTTTTTTAGTAAATGCTTTTATTTTGAAGTGTGTTTCATCAAAATGAGTTAAAGTGATAAATCCACCGTCAACGCTAGCACATGCTAGCAGAAAGCCGCGGCTTTCTGCTAGCATGTGCTAGTGTTGACGGTAGAAAAGTGATTCTTTTCCAATAATTTGAAAACGATCAGAACATGTAACAGGCTGCGAGCTGACGGAGGGGAGTCGGGTGGAGGCGTTCCTCAGGTCCTCAGCAGGCCAGGAAGCCTCCGTCCACCGGCAGCGTCACGCCGCTGATCATGGAGCTCTTATCGCTCAGCAGGAAGAGGATGCTGTTCACCACCTCCTCCACCTCTGCACACACACACACACACACACGATTAAACACACACACATAAACACACACTTCCTGGCAGTGTGTCGGACCTGCGAAGCGGCCCAGCGGGATGCGGGACGTCATGGTCCGGGCCTTCTCCGGGTCGCTCCAGCCCACACGGCCCATGTCCGTCAGCACCACGGTGGGATTGACGGCGTTGACTCGGATCTGAGGAACCACCACGTTTCCAGGGTCAGCAACACTGACACATTCTGCCACCGGGAGGTCAGAGGTCAGGACCCGTTCCGCAACGCTTCATGTGAACGCGGAGGTTCTTTATCGATGAGAATGACACAAGTAAAACAGGTATGTTCTGCTAAAATATCAGAGCAGAAACAAGTAGCTAACAGTCAGTCAGCTAAAACACAAGTGGCGGGTCCAGCCGTCCTGTTCCTTCAGCGGAGGACAGTGGAGAGCACTGGCGGCTGCTCGCCGCGCCGGTACCTGGTGTGGTCCCAGCTCCAGAGCCATGACTTTAGTCAGCATGTCCACGGCCCCCTTCGTGGCGCCTGAACACGAGAGAACAAGCAGGTTAAGAGGCGGGCGGAGGACGGGAGCCTGTCCCGCGGGGGGAGGAAGCACCTACAGTAGACGGCGTGGTCTCTCAGGGCGCACTGCGACGCCTGGCTGGACACGTTGACGATGGAGCCGCCATGTTTCCTCTCCTTCATTCCTCGAGCCACGATCTGCCCGGAGAGACAAACACAGCGCTCACGCCACACATCGTACTTCTCACACTAAAAAAAAAAAATACTGGTACATTTATCTGGTGCGCCGCTGCTATGGAACCGGGAACATCCATCATCCATTCAGCTCTGTGAAAAATGATTATATCTGTCTTAAATTTAGATTTTAATTATGTTTAATTATGTCGGTTAGCTTACATCTGTTATTTCATTATACTGTATATATCCAAAATTTAGATTTGAATGATATTTAATTTTTCTATGTATGGTTGCGCTTTGTAAATTTTCCCATTTCTATTGCATTTCTATTTCTTCTCTCTGTGCTGCTGGAACTCTGCATTTTCCCCCCGTGGGACAAATAAAGGACTTTTAATCAATTCAAATCAATCAAAACTATTCGAATGTCACTGTGTGATAACATGAGACAAGGCACCAATCACATTTGATTTGTAACTCTGGATAGCATTTCTACATTTGCAAAAGAATAATGAAACACAACAGATGTGTGACAATAGATATCTGTACTTTTTTGTTTTGTTTTTGCCTTTGAATGATCAGGATCTATGGCTGGAGCTCTCTCACTTCACGTGGTTCCTTCTTTCTGCATTTAGAACTTCCCTGACTGAGGAGTTTGCAACAATGTATCATTTTAAATGACATCATCGTCTACTTTGACCTGGATATGCAATGAGCCTCGAAACAGATTAGAAGATGACGTCATTTAGAGCCTTCCTAAGTGAGGAGTTGGGAACAAACAGCTTTAAAGGTGCATTAAGGAGTTTTTCAACCTTAAAAATACTTATTTTCCACCATAAATTTGTTACACATTTTTAATGATGTGTCCAATGTGCCCTGACATATTCATTACCAGAACCTCTAACAGCGCTAAACTGTCACTTGAAAGTCACAGTGCCGGTCCGGCACCAGAGTTTTTTGGGGAGAATTAGAAAGGAATGATGTAATGCGCGCTCCGGCTCGTTAGGTTTCATTTTGTCCGCCATTACTCCGCCAGATGCTTAGTGAGCAACAACTGAGCAGGATCTTCCAGAAAGTCAGAACAGACTGGCTTCTAGCACTGCAGCTCCACACAGACTCCACCAGGGAGAAGAAACTTAAATCTTACTTGAGCGCTACTAAATGAGCGAAGACGGAGTTCCCGTCTTCCGTGCACGCGAGCCGAAGGGACAAGTTTTTCACTAAGCTGCATTACGCCCAAGGCCTGCAGGGGGCGCTGTTTCGCATAAAACATGCAAACTCCTTAAGGCACCTTTAAAGCTCTTTTTTTTGCAAAATGCCATAAAGTGCATTCACTCGGCTGTGAAATATTATTGCAAAATTACGAGATTGAGTTGTTTATGTGAAGATTGCTAAGACGGAACTACTTACTAAACATGGCGTCTGGGCGTAGTGATCTCAAAAGAAAAAGTAGTTCCCAGTATTTGCTTCAGTGTCGTAACGCTACAATATTATTTGTTGGTGTTCCACAGCGTAGTGAATGTGTGGATTATAACATGTCCACCAAAGTGTTTTGGGGTTGTTGGATTGTGTATTTGATGAGTTTGACGAGGGGGAACAAAAATACCATCCACTTCTATTGTGTCCGTCCCGAAAACCTTCCCCGACTCACCTCTGGATAAACAACAGCTCGCCCTCACAAAAACAGTAAGTACGCTGTTCAAATGACTGAGGAATTGCGCTAAATGGCCCATTTGCCAAAATGTTGGCGTATCCCTTTAAAGGCGGTGTTGTGACTGCAGGAGTGTGTGCAGGGCGGTGTGTGTGTTCACCTGGGACACGTGCAGCACCGCCTTCACGTTCACACTGAAGGCCCTGCGGCGCAGAACGCAGAACATGAGGGGAACGCCGGCTCAGACGGCGCCGTGGGGAGCGGCTGCACCTCTCACCGGTCGAACTGCTCCTCCGTGACCTCCAGGAACGGCTGCAGGCTGGCGCAGGCGGCGTTGTTGACCAGCAGGTGGGCGGGGCCGACGTCCCGCAGCGCCGCCTCGGTGGCCGCCCAGTCCGCCAGGTCCACACACACCGGGGCGATGGCCGGGCACTGACACACACACACACACACACCATATGTCTTCAGGAAGATCCTGATTCTTTTTTAACATTCTGACTCAATGTACTGCAGCCTGTTTGTCTCCGTTTTCATTCTGAAGTTCACCATACAGAGAATCTCAGCGTGTTTACCTCCTGCACCAGGCTGTCCAGGTCAGCCTGCGTGCGTGTGACAGCGGTGACCTTTGCCCCGCAGCGGGCCAGAGCCAGAGCCGCCGCTCTGCCGATGCCTGAGACACACACACGCACACACGCACACACACACTCAATCAGCTGCTGACTCCACCTGGAGTTTAATGAGTGACTCCTTCAGTTGATCCATCTTGACTCAGCAGCAGTTTGAGGACTAAAGGTCAGGACGGGGTCAGCCTGTGTCTGAAGGAGCAGCTGGTTGTTCTCACACACCTGGATGAGCTGCAGCTTCAGACAAGACTCAACACAACCCGACAAGTTATCAGGAGCAAAAGTGATGAAGAGACTTAAAACCACGAGAAACTGGCTGTGTGTGTGTGTGTGTGTGTGTGTACCTTTCCCTGCCCCTGTCACCACAGCGTGCTTCCCCTGCAGCGTCTCCTCCATGTTTCCGGGCCGCCGCTCCTCAGCAGGCCGAGTGAGAGGCGCGTTTCTGGGGCTGAGGAGGAGCGACGGGCCGGTGGCTGGTCCCGCCCACACACACACACACACACACACACACACACACACACACACACACACACACACACACACACACACACACAGTCATGTGACAGTGGGGGTGGGGTCACTGGAGCAGCATAGATATACACATATAGAGCTACACACCGAGACACAAAGCGTTCTGAGGACACACACACACACACACACACACACACACACACACACACACACACACACACACACACACACACACACAACTGAACACACAGATGAACCCAGACACAGGCGCACAACCCAGCTACACAGATGGAGTGGAGAAACTACACTGAAAATTTAAAACTTGGAGAGTTGTGAATTTTATGTAAATGATCTAGAATTATAATGAATAATAAAAGTGTTTATTATCTGAACACATGGATTTCTAATAAGATGAATCAATTCAACGCTGATCAAGATTTTTACTATTAAAGAACTGAATCAAGTTACACAGATCAGTGCTTCTTTTTAAAATGTGCAGGAGAAGCTGGTCACATAAACATTCTGACAGTAGGAGTCTTCCACTCAGAAGAGTGTGTGTCTGCTTATACTGGACCTTCCTCCTCCTCATCCTCCTGCCTCCATACTGATCCTCCCTCACCCCAATGATATGATATGTGAAAAGTTGTGTATTTAGAATGAAAACACAGTCTGATAAACTCAGTCACTTTAATCGACACGTAAAAATAAATAGAAGAACTTCCTCTGACTCAACGGAAGCTTTGCAGCCAATTTCACTGCTGGGAAAATTATTATGATTAATTTAGACATTTTGGGCAGCATGCAGACGACACATCAGCATCAAACCAGATATCCTCGCTGTGAGGAACAACCTGCTGCAACGCTGACGAACACATGAAAGCTGATCTGCCAGCAGGAGTTCAACACCCCTGGAGAGAGAACACCTGCAGACCAACACAGTCTCCCCTCAGCCTGCTTCTGCAGAACACTGAGGGAATTTGTAGGAAAATGTGAGATAAATCTGTCAGCAGCCATCCGGCTGCTAAATGCTGATGTTCTAACTCAGAGATGGAGTCTGCAGGACCTGCTTTTCTGATCTCTGATCAACTTCTTTATTGTTGAGCAGATTTACAGTTTAGTATTTATTAGAATTAATTAGTGCTGTCAATTAATTTAAACAAATTAATCTGAATTAGTCGATCGTGTCATTTGTGAGCTTGTAATCAACACAAAATCACCAATTTAATGCAGGAAAATGTCTTTATGTTTAACTTCAGTGGAGCCGTTTCACATCAGGAAACTCTCATCCATGAGGAATTGAACCATCCAACATTCTAAAGCTGTCAGTTGCCAGTCGGATTTTCTCTTTCAGTGGCGAACAGTCTACAAGATAGAGCACAAAAGGATAATTGTAACAGATTCAAGCTTCAAATGAAGAATCTATTTCTCATAATTCCCCGGGACCGCACAGGGATGAAAGAACGATGGCGTCCCGCAGTGAGTGCAGTTTCAATCAGTAACAGCAGGTCACATGATGGACTTCCCTGTCAGCATCTTTCAGAACCTTTCACCGCACACACAGAACATCCGTCCTCTGCCTTCTCCATTCAGCTGAGCCGGGGACCAGGGACAGGGACCAGAAGGCTGGATCAGCTGATCCGGAGGCCGGCTCTCTGCTGGACGGTCCCCGGACTCACTGGAGGCCGTCGTGGAGCGGAGGAGGGCTCGAGCTGAGCGCCACAGCAGGTCCCTGGTCCCCACGGCCACTGGGCTTCTCAACAGTGCAGCGGTGGACAGGGGGCGCTAAAGAGGCTCTGGCACCAGACTCAACCACTGACCCCAACCACTGACCCCAACCACTGACCCCAACCACTGACCCCAACTACTGACCCCAACCACTGACCCCAACCACTGACCCCAACCACTGACCTCAACTACTGACCCCAACCACTGACCCCAACCACTGACCCCAACTACTGACCCCAACCACTGACCCCAACCACTGACCCCAACTACTGACCCCAACTACTGACCCCAACCACTGACCCCAACCACTGACCCCAACTACTGACCCCAACCACTGACCCAACCACTGACCCCAACCACTGACCCCAACCACTGACCCCAACCCCAATCCATCTCTCTATCCATCTATCTATCTATATTAATTGACTAAATAACCATTTTTAATTCAAGCAGACTTTGCATGGAATGTTCGGACACACACACACGCACGCACGCACGCACGCACGCACGCACGCACGCACACACACACACACACACACACATACACACACACACAAAAGAACACCAAGCCGTTCCAAAACAAATAATTTAATATATTATGTATAATATTTATGTACAGGGGTTAACTTATCAAGGCTTTGTACAGCTGTTACAGACTTGGTCCACAGCAGGGAGAACACACATGCGCTGAGTGGAGCAGAGAGGATTGTGGGTCAGAAGAAGACGGGCTGGGACCACAGTGGCTTGGCAGGACAGTTTGGTTCACATCCCTTTTGGTTCCTTTTACAAAACTAAACGTCTGGAGAAATAAATATGACGGGGTTAACACTGCGAGGACCTCGTTCACCGACAGCACTGCAGACACTCTGAAAGCAACGGACGGGTTCCATCCCCCAAAAACGCTGTCAAACATGAGGCCCGTGGACCACGGCTGGCCGGCTCGATGACCGACAAAAGCTTGACAGCAGGATTTCAATAAAACTAGCAGGTTTTGGTCCACTGATTGGATAACGGAGGCTCGCTTGACCGTGTCTGAACGGCTGGAGGTCCAGGGACGGGGTCAGGCCTCGGTGTTTGGAGGAAGGGTTTCCATCCAGCGGCTTTCAGAGTGAAGGAGTTTGATACTGACGCGGTACGACGACACACACACATCCAGGTTTTGGCATGACATCAAGTAGCTGCCTTTATCTCACACACACACACACACACACACACACACACACACTGGGGTTTGCATATTCCTTCTCGCATGCGCGGTTGTCGTCCGTGGGAATGTTGGCATCTTTGGAGGAGCGGAGGACAAACAGCTGATTGTTTGCTGGTGAGTCGTTGAGGAGCTCAGAAAACCGCCGAATGAAGAGTTTCATTCCAAACACGCCTTCGGGTTTAGAAACGCTTTCGCCGCGTCACGCTGGAGGAATCCGCCTGAAGACGCGACACATTTCACGGCAGTTTTAGCAGAATTAGCTGAATTTTAGTGGATTTGTTAGTTTTCGCTAAAGCAGCGGGCGACAGGGCGCCGCCCCTCACTGGATTTGATTTCTATTTAATTCAATTAATTATTTAAAACATGGTGTGTTTAAATTCACAGCACAATATGAAAATA
Organism: Salarias fasciatus; assembly: GCF_902148845.1. Lineage (NCBI taxonomy): Eukaryota > Metazoa > Chordata > Actinopteri > Blenniiformes > Blenniidae > Salarias > Salarias fasciatus. The sequence goes on along the minus strand of NC_043752.1, from coordinate 20,251,514 downwards.
TATATTTTTTAAAAAAAGATAATTTTTGGAGAAAAAGCTCTCCTGAGTCCAGTCAGAGCAGCAGCCAGCCAATCACTGACAAGAGATTCACATTTATCCAACCCATGGATCATGATGCCTTCAGGGCCCCTCCTGACACTGGGTCTCCTGGATTCTCTCACACCTTCCTCTAAAGCTGCTCCTGACTGTTTCCTGATAAAACTGTTTTCCTCATCATTTTATTGACTGATCACTGAAATGTTAAAATTGTCCATGTTGTTACAGATTGTATTTTTCTTGTTCTGCTGTTCGAAAATTCACTTAAGTAGTGTTTCTGATCACATGAGGAACACTTATCTTGATCAGTACTGATTGATTCCACTGCTCTTTGTTAGACTCTGGTGGTAATGTGTCTTTTCATCTCTGCCACAAGGGGGCAGTGCTGTAGCAGTGAACACTTGGTGTAAACTCATAACTTGTTTGTTGGTCTGGATTGTTGCTGTTGATCAGTTTGTCCAGTAAGAGTTAGCATGACGCCTCTGAGCTACACCTCCGTCCAGGCTGGGCTCCTTCTGCTGTTTTCTGTTAGCCAGACATTCAAGTCGTTGTTTTATTCAGTAGTTTCAATACTTTTTTCCACTTTCCTATCCATTTTAGTTTCTGTTTTTTAAACATTTCAATGCTTTTTAGCAAACTTTTTTCTTGGATTCCAGGTTTTAGAAACAATTTCATAGATGTTTTTAGCATTTCAGCTCTTTCCCCTTTTTGAGAGCATGATGGAGCTCAGTAGAGCGGCTCTGAGGGGCCGCGGACCCCCAGGTGGACCCCCGGGTGGACCCCCGGGTGGAATGAAACTCTCCAGCTGCAGTAGTTTGAGGAGCTCCTGACGGAGGGACTTCCTGTCCAGCGGTCCAGTCAGACCAGCACCGTGTGGCGGCGCCACGCTCTGGTCTTGTCTCGGGGGTCTTGAGTTGATCTCCGCAGGACTACGGCGGAGGACCCCCGGGGGCTCTGGGAGGACAGGTGAGGAGCCTCCTGAGAGAGACGGACCAGCGACCCGGGTCCCAGGATGGAGTGCCGAGGCCCCCCGGCCTCGATGACTCGGACCACCTCCACCTTGTCAGTTCTCCACTCGTAGCTCAGGTCCAGGTTCATGGACACCGCCCGAGCTCGTCCGCTGCGAGCCTTCCTGGAGCGCAACGCCACAGGCGGGCCCCAGTCCGGCTGCAGGGGGCCCCGGTCCGGCTGCAGGGGGCCCCGGTCCGGCTGCAGGGGGCCCCGGTCCGGCTGCGGCCGACCCGCCTGGTACAGACTGGGGGGCCTGGTGGGGGAGATCCAGACGGGGATGGTGGAGCGTCCTCTGGGGGGCTGGGCTGCAGGGAGGGGTCCGAGTGTCTGCTGAGAGTAGAGGCAGCTGTGTGGGTAGAGGGGGGCCTCTGGTGGTCTTTGGGGGCCGTCTCTCTGGGGACTCTTTAAACTACTTCCTGTTTGTTTCTTCACCTCTTCGCCCATCGATGACTCGCTGCCTTCTCTGCTTTCACCAACTTTCCCCCCCTTTGCCTCATTGTCCCCTCTGTCCTCTGCAGGAGCTGCATGTTCTTCCTCTACCTCCCCTCCTCCTCCTCCTCCTCCTGCTGCTCCTCCTCCTTGGTAGTTGCTAGCTTTGACCGGTTCATGCTCGGAGTCTTCGTCGGCGCTGCTGCCCGGCACGTAGTTACTGAGGCGCTTCTTCCGTTTGCGGGTCACAGCAGAGATGATGGACTTGGGCAGGAAGTCTCTGGCGTTCAGGTCTCTTCTGGAACCTGAAGAAAACTGAAAGAGCAGAGAACTCATCAGGACCTGGAAAACTCTACACAACGTTCCAGGAAGAGGATCCTGCTTACCTTCGACTTAAGTGAATCGCTGGTGGTGGAATCTGAAAGAAAGAGAGAAGATCTGACTTAGAACCGTGTCAGTCCTGGATCAGACCTGGGGGAGGAACATGGGAGCACAGTCTGATCCAGTACTGCTGTAGTTCTGAGACCATTATTGGAACCATGTCAGTCCTGGATCAGAGGAACACGGGAAAACTGCAGTGGTTCCACAGACGCCGTGTAAGAACCCCAGCTTCATCCAGACACAGTGGCTACAGCTCAGCTCGGTACAAGCTACGAGGAACCACACACACACTCATGAATGCATGCACACACACACACACACACACACACACACACACACAGCCGGTCCTACCGGAGAGGCTGATCCGCTGTCTCAGCTAGAACAGAAGAGTCCGGAAAGGTCCGCAGAGGAGAGCAGTGAGAGAAAGTAGGAAACAGGAAGTGTCCAGAGGTTAGTCAGGAAACACATGGACGGTTCTGCTGCCCCCAGTTTGCAGGAAGAGAACGTAAATCTTGTTTTATCTGGTGTTTTGGTGTCGTGTACAACAAATATTAAGTCTTAAACAACGATAATAAAGTCTCACCATTTCTAAAACAACCACTGAGCGTTTTCAGCCACATGGGCTTCCGTAGTCACTTCCTGTTTGTGTTTTATCTGAGTTTTCAGAGTTTTTTTTAATATTGTTCATGTTTTTCTGAGTGAGGGAAATATATATCTGTTTTTATTGAAATAATTAGCATTCATGTTTTGTATTTACTAAGAGGAATGTTACTCAGTTTAATTTGTTCAATCAGGTTCCGTGACTTTGGTGCGAACTGTTAGCATGTCAGTGGGTTTTCCCACAAAAGGTAGCATTAAGCTAGCAGACTGTTTTTCATAATGTATGATGTTAGTTACTGTATTTTGAGGCATCACATCAGTGCAGAAAACATAATCCAGCCTTTGCATTATTAAAATTCCAGTCGGGAGACAGCACAGACACGAGTGGAGATGTTAGCAGAGTCATCAGAGTTCCAGCTACCAGAAGAGTTTTCTCAGAGACAGTCAGGAGGAAACATTCCTTCACATCTAGACAGAGGAGAGCAGTTTGAAGCTGTTAATGAAGAAACTCTTCGAAGATTCAAACTAAGACACAACGGACTGTGGTTGCTTTTGGCTAGCTGCTAGCTGCTAGCTGCTAGCTGGCTGAAGTGGAGGGACTTCTGCTTTCAGTCTGGACCAATCAATGAGCCGGGTTTCTATTCCTGATGCTGTTATTCCTGTCTGGTCAGTGTGTGTTTTGTTCGACGGCGCCTCCAACGAGCCTCTGTTGGAACTGTGTGATTTTAAAGAGCAGATCGATCACCTGAGAACTCTGCCGGAACGCCGGTTCTGCCGATGTTGGACAGCAGGTGGTCGATGTTCGGAACGGGCTGCATGTCCGGCTGATCCTCCGGAGTCTGCTCTCACACACACACACACACACACACACACACACACACACACACACACACACACACACACACACACACACACACACACACACAGTTAGAAGTCCATGTGTCGCTGTGTCTGCGTTGGGGTTGTTTGAGCAGCTCACCTTCTCCTGATTCTCCAGCTTTCCATCACCGAAGAACCAGTCAGACTGAAGGAGAGAACGGGGAGCAGCTGTTAATGTGTGTGTCACTGTGTGTGTGTGTGTGTGTGTGTGTGTGTGTGTGTGTGTGTGTGTGTCCCTCACGTGCAGGATGAGCGTCTCTACGATCTTGTAGCGGTCGGCCATGTGCGTCACCATGTCGGTCATGTTGTCCTCAGACGTTCTGACCAGCGTGGGTCCAAACACCAGCGCCAGGTTCCGTGGTTCCATCTGGAGGACATGGATGGAGGGTTCTGGAGGGTTCCGGAGGGTTCTGGAGGGTTCTAGCTGGGTGCGTTCAGTGGGACAGGGCAGAAGCTCGTCTTACCTTGTTCTTCTCTGCGTGGTCAGCCACCTTCTTCAGGTGTTCCACCAGGAACCTCAGGGTGTGGTGGTAATGATCCGGCAGGTTCTGGATCTGAGAACACCATCAGGGTTCAAATCCCCACATCAGTCAAACTATCATACCAGAAGAAAACTATTAAACAAGAGTTTCCTGATTATTTTAATGGGGTTAAAATTGAAGTGTTTGTTTTGGACAAAGTCAAACTAACAGAATCATCTAGATAGAACAAACAAAGAAGGGGAAGTCCTCCGAAGCAGAGGTTTTCTCCTCACCAGCTTCTTCATGGTCTTCAGTCTGTCCTCTGCGTCCTCCATCCGGTTTGCTGCAATGAAGTCGTTGTACTTTTCTGGGTGAGGGGAGATCGGGAACACAGCTGGCATTAGCATGGAAGCTACATCATGACTGTGAGCTGCTCCTCTAACATCCAGATTACAGAGAACCCTCCTCACACTGAAGGTGGAAGTGGCAGTCAGTGATCATCGGCAGGTTTGTGGACTCACCGTCCGTAAAAAGAGGCTCCGGAAGTTTCCTGAAGAAGGATTTGAGCAGGCTGCTGATCACGTTCAGGTCTTGCCACCTCTGAAGAAGTAAGAAGCAACAGGAATTAGAAAAACCTCACAGGAGACCCCCGGGGGTGGAGGACCAGAGACCATGAGGCCAGGAGACCACGCCATCATGAGAGCACGCTGACCTCCTCAGCCGTGTTGATGTCCAGGCCTTTGTTGAGATGCTCCTGCAGGTTGGACACCATGGCGTTGTTCCCCGGCACGCGGTAGATCCCGGTGTACTCCAGACCCGAAGCCTCCACCACGCCACAGCACATCTCCACCACCAGGGGCACGAACTGCACAGAGGGGGGCGGAGGTGAGGGGAGGCGAGCACCGCCCGGACCCCCCTCAGGTCTGCGACCGGCGGCTTCACCTTGTGGTGGACGGCAGGCTGGCAGTCCTCCAGCCGCACCCCGAAAGCTTTGGGACTGTCCACCTTCTTGGTCTTCTTCATGATGTTGATGCCCCACAGAGCCTTGTTCTCATCTGAAACAGCACGACTCACTCAGCATCTGATCTCCAGCAGAAGCACATTTTAAATGTCAAACAGGAAGTCCTCTTCTTTGACCACTTCACCACGTTTTTGCTTTTTTTTTTTTGACCAATTTGTTCAAAATCAACAATCAACAGAACGGCATGAAAAGAAGAATGCTCCTCCAGAGGTAATCCTGTTTATACGTGTTCATCCGTGCTTTTTTTGTAAGGAACAAACTGAAGGTTTTAAAGCTGCTTCTGGATAAAACACAAACAGCTTCATGACCGTATTAACGTCAGAACGAGCACCGTAATCCTCCCCTCCTTTGGTCCTGCCGTTCTCGTTAATGAGTGCCGTTTAACGGAGGACAGCTGTCAGGAGAGCGGAGAGCGTTTGGACCGAGTGGAGACTGACCACATCTGGACCCTCGGTTCACCGTGCTGTTCTCAGTCTTCGCCAGCAGGAAGGGGGGCATCATGCTCATCCGGGAGGCTCTGGGGGAGGAGTCCGGCTTGGTCCCTGTCAGACTGCACACACACACACACACACACACTCTTCAGGGGGGTGTTTGACGGTCAGAGCTCCAGAGACTCGGACTCGGGGTCCGGGCGGAGGCCGAGCGCCGTGCGGCCCGCTGACCTGTGCTTCCTGTAGTCGTTGAGCTTCTTGTTGATGAGAGCCTGCCTGGAGGAGCCGATCTCCTGCGAGGGGAAAACAAGGCGGAGTGAGCGGGGAAGGCGGGGCCTGGTCCCAGGGGAGCCGGAGCCCCGCCCCCCACCTCGTTGTCCGTCTTGCTGTTCTCCCGGATGACCTTGATCCAGGCCAGCATGTCGTCGCGGTCCTCGGCCTGCAGCAGGTACTCGCAGAAGTCCTGCGTGGTCAGCCGCAGCGCGTGCTTCCTCTTGGTCTCGCTGTAGGCGATGTCCACCAGGCAGCCGCGGATGCTGATGGGCGGGTGCTCGTCCTGGCCGGGCCCCGCCCCCGGCCCCGCCCCCGCTCCGTGGAGCACCGCCTCCCGCTTGTCTTTGTAGAGGAAGAGCGAATGGGAGCGCAGCACGGAGAAGGCGCGTTTCCACGGACGCATGCCGCCGCCCACTTTCTGCACACAGGAAGAAACGGAACGGCGTGAAGACGGCTGCAGCCATCAGTAACGGAATCGATCAGGTCTCATTCTAAAAACACACACACACACACACACACACAGAGCTGATTTCTGTGTAACGATCCATCCATCAGATATCATCGATGTGAAGTGAAAACATTGATGTGCGTCGTCATCTTTCAGGCACGCTTTTATTTTGAAGCATGACTGTACGTTTGTGTCCTGCGGCTTGGTGAAAGCGGTGAGCGGCCGTCTGAGGTGTGAACTGGTGAAGTGAAAGTTTTCGGTGTGTTCATTGTTCCGTGATCCCGAGGCGTCCCCCGCGCCGTCCCGTCTGCCGGTCGGAGGCCGGACTCGTACCTTGCCCTTCTCGGTGAGGATCTGCTTGTAGTGCAGCCAGCCCTCCCGCCGCACGTCGCTGAAGGTGATGGTTCCCAGCTCGGAGGTGGAGTGGCGCTTGGACCGGGCCTCCTCCTGCACCCGCAGGCTCTCCAGAGACTGGAACGACATGGACAGAGGCTCAGGGCGTCTCGCCGCTACAGCCGGCTCCGACTGTGGTTCTCTGCTGTTCCTCGGCTGGTGTTGTGGTTGTACAGTGTCACAGTGACTCACCCCATCAGTGAAAAAGCTTTTGACCCTTTTTGGCAGTTTACTGCGGAAAAACAAACAAGATACAAAACCATGAGAAAAACCTAATCATCACACACTTTTAATCGAACTTTGCAGAACTGTGTGTCTGAATGAAGAGTCTGAGTCTCAGAACGAGGGCCAGACTCACCAGAAGACCCGGTTCTCCTCCCTGAACGAGTTCAGACCCTCGTCACACGACTTGGAGCGCTCGGTGGTGATGGCCAGCAGGTAGGAGGAGCGGCGGCCTTTGATACTGCCTGAGGAGGAGGAGGAGGAGGAGGAGTTAGAGGAGGAGCCAGAGGAGGAGGAGGAGCCAGAGAAGGAGTCAAAGGAGGAGTCAGGATGAGGGGGAGGAGCCAGGAGGAGGAGTTAGAGGAGGAGGAGGAGTCAGGAGGAGGAGGAGTCAGGAGGAGGTGAGGAGGAGTCAGGAGGAGGAGTTAGAGGAGGAGGAGGAGTCAGGAGGAGGAGGAGTCAGGAGGAGTTAGAGGAGGAGGAGGAGGAGGAGGAGGAGTGATCAGAGGAGAAATTGCAGAGATACATGAGACCGATGATGATTACATGAGTCAGGTGAGCATGTGACTGGATGAATGGATGAACAGATGGTGGCTGAATGGATGAATGGTTTAACAATAATAAAGCAGTACACTGATTCTTTGATCGGTCTGTTTTGTGTGAGACTGACTCAAAGAATCCTCATGATGTTTTCAGTAGAAATTTAAATCCAGAATTGTTTAACTTTGAGCGTTAAAATGATTCTGAGGGAATCGATCGCTGGAGGTCAGATCAGTCAAAACCTCACAGAGACAGAAAACATGTTTTAGTCAAACCCAGCGGTTCAAGCCCAGTGTTTACATCCATCCATCCATTGATTTTCTGATGGGAACGTCTCTTATACCTCAGTTTGGGAATGTGGTGTATTTGTAAAGCACTCTGAGTGAGTCTGTTCTGTCCTCTCCTCATGAGGGACACTAGCGGTGTTTCCCCTGGCGGTGGTGTGTCAGTACGGGACGGGTCGGAACGCTACAGGGCCGGCTGTAGAGTAACCAGTGTTCCCCTTCACAGGGTACCGCCAGGATGTAGGCGGGGTGATGAACGCCGAGTAATGACGCCACTTCCTGCGTCGATACATCAATCAGCCAATCAGCAGACGGTATTGTTGAACATCTGGGACATGGTGCCAGGTACTGCATACGGTCGTCGTGACCCGTCCCGTACGGCACAAAGCTGTGCTGAGGACAGAACCAACGTCCAATACCAGAGGTGGAGTCTCGGCTGAAATATGGACAAATCTACCAGGTTCTCACACACAGTGGAGAAGATCTGGATTCTACACTGAACTGGTTCACCGAGCCAGGAACACCGAACCGGAACAGTGAACCAGGAACAGTGAACCAGGAACAGTGAACCAGGAACAGTGAACCAGTATACTGAACTAGACGTCTGCCACCACTACTAAAATATAAAACAGCTCATAAAGCTCATGAATACAAAAACTATCCTTTGTTTGTGAAGCTTGATGAGTGTGTAAATGGTATTTTCCATCAGCAGCTGCAGCCTTTCTGGAGACTTTATACCAGGTTACCCTTTAGTGAATTTCGATGTTTTTCTTGTTTTTTTCCCATGAAAAGACGTCCAGTCAACAGAGTTCCACTACACTAGAGCCACATGTGGCTGCACAGCTGCCGGCTGCAGACCTCTGGACTCAGCCCTTAAGGATCCCGTTTGGTGGTCTGAGTGTCAGGGTGAGACTCACTGCAGTCCTTAGAGCGAAGCCGGACAGAGGGGGAGATGGAGGACAGGGTGGGGGTGACAGAGGTGGTGTCAGTGGAGACCGGATGCTCTGCAGTGGGACTGGTGGCTTCATCTGCAGGGTCGCCGTCACAAGAGACACAACACAAGACGAGACAGACTCAGTTCCACATGGTCGCCTGTTCGGAGTCGCAGGTAGAGCTACCCTGGAGGCAGAACGCTACGGAACGGAAGGAAGAAACTGCTGAAATAAGGATATTTGCAGAGCCATAACCAAATCTAATGCCGTCTTGACTCTTCAGCCTGTTCGCCGAGGTTTCTGCCTCCAGAGCAGCTGCTCCGGATCCGAACACCGAACATGTGAAGGTTCACAAACCGCCGACATACAGCAGTCACAGACTGTAACGTGCACGAGGTTAAATGTAGGGAGCATTAATGAGGACACACACACATCCCATGCACACACACAAACACTCAGGATAGACAGGTTATGTATGACAGGAGCTCTGTAGCAACAGACTCCAGAGGGCTGAGGTGACGGCGGCGGTCAGGGTCCTGAACGTGAAACAGGAAGTTGAGACATGAATTCCGCTCCGGTCAGTTGCTACAGATCAGAGGTCACTAACCTATGAAGGGGATGGAGGACAGGGAGTCGAAGGCGTGCTGCACCAGGCTACCGTTGGCTCTGCGGGTGGAGCCGGGCCCCGGGGGGACGGGGGACGCCGCCGGGCTGGGGGACGCCGCGGGGCCGGGGGGCTCCGGGGAGTCCACGGGACGCCGCGGGGTCTGAGCCAAAGTCCTGCGGCCCGGGGGGGGCTTCTGCCTCAGGACCACCTCTTGGTGGAGGGACACGGGGGACAGCAGGTCCGGGTCCTCCTCCGATACAGACAGGGCGGGGGTGGACTGGGGGCGGGGCACCACCTCCCGGCCCGCCCCGCCGCCGGGCTCTCTGAAGGAGTGGGCCTGGTGCAGGAGGTGTCCGGCCTTGCGGGAGAAGGCGGGGCCCCCGTGCTGGTCCTCCTTGACCCGCCTCGTCTGAGGCTCGGCTACCTGCTGGCCCGGCTGCCGGCCGCCGGGGGGCGCCGTGGGGGGGGGACGTCTGCTGCTGAGGCCCACACGGAGCCTTCTGCTCCGTCACCCTGATGGTCTGTGGGCTCTGCGAGGAGAACTCGTAGTGCGGGGAGACCAGGGCCGAGGCCTGGGCCAGCGTCTCCACCGAGCGGCCGTAGTTGTGCTCGTATTCTGCGTAGGCCGCCAGCAGGCTCTCCGAGCACGAGCGGCTGCCCGGGCCCGAAACGCCGCCCCAGCCCCTGAGCCAGTACGAGTCCTGGGCGGCGGCGGTGTGGTGGTGGTACAGCAGCGCCTCTCTCCTGCGCTGCTCCGCGGTCGCCGAGGCCGCCGGGGGTCCCGGGCCCGGACCCAGCGCCAGCCCCAGCCCCAGCTCCGCCAGGCGGTCCTGCGAGACGCTGCGGTGCCGGGGGGGACATGCGCTCGGCGGCCTCCGCCTGGCTGTAGTACCAGTCCGACAGCGCCTGGTGGCACAGGGCGTCGCTGTGGGCGCGGGCCGACGCCGGCAGGCTGCTCTTCCGCGGCGGGGGCAGCGTGGCGGAGGCGATGGCGGCGTTGTGGTTGGCAAAGTGGAAATCCAGCGCGCTGAGGGCCGACGAGGACCGGAGGCGGTACCGCCCGGCCTCCGGGCCTCCGGCGGGCCGGTTGTCCAGGGGCGGGGCGGCGGGGCTCGTTCGGCACTGCCAGTTGTCCGGGGGGCTTTGGGGGGCGTGGCCGGGGGGTGTGGGGGCGGGGCTGGCCCTGGGGGAGGAGTAGCAGAGGGACGGGGGCTCGGGGAGGTGCTGCGCTCCGCCGCTGTACGGCTCGTTGCCCTTCAGGTAGGCGTCCTGGGAGTACGCCTGAGGACAGAACGACAGGACACAATGTGACGGCAGAAAGAAGAACAACAGATGGACGGATGGACGGAGGGAGTGGGGGGGGCAGCATGCAGCTTCCTGTCTGGACCTCCAGCCAGAGCCCTGCATCTACAGGGGTCTGGCTGGAGGTCCAGATATATCCAGGATGTTCCTTTGAACTGTGTATAGTTCTTCCAAACAAAAAACTATGCTGTATTAACAAAATGTTTCGGTACTCTAGCACCCTCTGGTGGCTGGAATCCATTCTTGCCTTCCTCACACCACATTTCAACACAGTTCAGAGGATGGGGGCTGGATGCAGAGAAGCCTCATCAGTTCATACAGGATAAGAAGAGGAACGAGGAGAAAATAGAAGAGGAGAATACTCACACTTACCAACTGCAACACATCCTCGTCCTTTGGCATTATAGAAAGCTCCAGAATGTTTTGACTGCAAAACAAAGACGCCAGGAGGAAATGAAGACACGAAGCGACAGCGGGGATTAAGATGAGGGAAGAGCAGAGGCCCACCTGTTCTGGATCAGTGCGATCACCTGAGAGTAGGTTTTCCCCAGGATGCTCTCCCCGTTCACCTTCACCAGCCGGTCCCCTGCAGACACACACCGGGGTTAGCGGTTAACGGTTAACGGAAAGCAGAGGTTACTGTTTCACTAAACTCTCTGTGACTGTTAGAACAGCTGCTTCCCGAAAGGTCCCTATTATCTTTATAGAGCATCTTCCTCCTCCAGCTGATGGAACTTCAATGATATTTCAAATAAAGGCCACAAATGAAGCTTCAGAGTATTGATCAGTGAACTGATGATTAAAAACACATCGACTGTCTTCATGACTCCATCCCAGGTTGGTATGTTCCTGGACTACGTGAGCTGTTTGAGTCAGAGACTGTACCTGTACACAGTCCAGCTTGCTGGGCGGGGCCCTGCTCCTTCACGCTCTTCACAAAGATGGTGTCCATCGGCTCCAATCGAGACCGCCGCCCACCTGCTGAGTTCATCACAGACCGATATCTTTACACACGTGCAGCTCCAGGTCCTGCAGGTCTGAATGAGGTCTCCAAAGCCAGTACACCTCTCTGGGGTCAGTAACAGGCCCCAGGGCCAGATCCAGGCCAGCATCAGCCCCCAAGGTTAATATGAGGCCCCAGAGCCTGGTACTGAACAGGTCATGATGGGGTCAATCTGACATACTTCGGTCATTATGAGGTCTCAGGGTCAGTATCAGGTTCTGGGGTCAGTAGGAGGTCCTGGGGTCAGTATCAGGTCCTGGGGTCAGTATCAGGTCTCAGGGGTTCCACTCACAAAGATGTCAGAAACAGTATTTTGTTTTCATCTTTACAATGAAGGAAAATCCATCTTCACCTTTTCCAGCTGCATTTCCGTTTTCTTCATCCTGTGGGAGAAACATTAGAAGGATATTTTAAATCCAAACTTAGAGTGAATCTGTGGAAATGTATCAGTATCTCCAGTCAATATAAAATAAATGAGAAAAAAGCTGTCAAGACTTCTTTCAAAGCAGAGGCCCATGTACCACACGTCAGTCTTCATGTTAGCAAGAACAACGTTCTAACAGCAAAAACAGAAAAAAAAGAGAAACTGTTTTGTTCCAACACAACAAGAAACCGTGAGAGAGCGTCACACTTCAGGTTGATGAATTAATGCAGAAAATACCAACATGCAGACAGCTAACTGCTATTCAATGCTGCTAATGCTAAGTAGGATGCTAATGCTATTCTGAGTTAAATCAGGATTAAAGCAAACAGGACTTCACTGACATGAGGAGTCCACTTCACCACTTAGGGAGTAAGTAAGGCGACCAACAGTTTCCTTGAGTCATCCTGAACACACAAACTTTTAAAAGCTTCCAGTTCTCAAATCGAAGAATCAGAAAGAATCAGAAAGACAAAGGAACCCTTCAAAGGAACGTCTGTTATTGTAACCGATCAACTGAAACTGGACATGTTCTGGTCTGATATGACAGTTCCTACTGGGGGAGAGGGCAGTTCTGATCAGTGCTGGGTGTGCCCCTCAGCCCCCCTCAGCCCCCTGACTGTGGCTCCACCTACTCAGGACCACCTGGCTTAAGCTCCGCCTCCTCGCTCCCTGTTATCGGCTCTGCAGTGTCGAAGCTTCTCTGACTTGGCTCTCTCCTCATCGGAGGTCACACCCGGACCCCCGGGCAGGCCTGGGGGTCTGGATCCGGATCAGTGACCGAGAGAAGCTGCTGTGGTGAAGTGGTTAGCTCGCTGATCTCACAGTCAGAAGGTCCATAAGTCAAATCCAGCTTCATCCCAAAGCCCAGAAAGACGTGTTTGAGGCTAAATGGTGTCTCTAGGAGTGTGTGTAGGTGTAAATGTGTGTGTGTGTGTGTGTGTGTGTGTGTGTGTGTGTGTGTGTGGACATGGCTGGCTGGGATTGGTGCCAACATCCTGGATTAGATCAAACTAGATGGAAGATTAGTCATAAAACTGTCGTGATCCCTGCTGAGATCAGTCTTTAAACTGGATTTTAGAGTTCTTCTGTAAATGTTTGTTTTGGGTTGAACCCACCCCCACCCCACCCCCCAAGTGCCGCCCTCCCGTAGAGCGAATTGCCCCCCTAAGGAAGAGTAAAGAATTTGGAGCATCAAACCCAACGTTTCCAGCCTTGCTGGCCACACCCTCGTGTTTGAAAGCTCCTTTTCGCAGTCAGCTCTGAACTTGACCCCACAGACCGGAAGCGGACGTGTTTTCAGACCGACGGGAGTCGAACACGGGAGCGGAGCGGCGGGTTACCTTGAGGCTGTGCAGCGACGACTCCGGCGGGTAGACGATGAAGTGGCGCAGAGTGAAGCCGAAGCCCTGCGAGTTCTTCTGGAGGAAGACGGTGCGTGGGCCCTGCCACGACACGCCCTCCACCTCGCTGGACGACAGCGGCCGGCGCCGGTTCTCGTTGGTGGACACCATGCCATCCCTCCGCCCTTTAGCCTGAGACACAACCAGGACAGGAGTTCAGTAAGCAACAGAAGAGAACCCTTCCTCCTCCTCCGACATCGACGCCGGTGGAAAGTTACCATGTGTCTCTCCTGGACGGCAGGGTCGGACTGTGCCAGAGCCTTTCACTGAACACATTTAAAGGAAGTGTGAATGGGTGGATGTGGGTGGATGTGGGTGTGTGCGGGCCGTCCGCTGAGGACTCTGCCCAGATCGGACCAGGGCAGCATCCAGCCGATGCCAGGAATTTCTCAGAAACTTCCTCTCTCCACAGAGGAAGCTCATGCTCGCCGACAAACTCACCTATAATCACATTTATTACACGCATCCAACAATGGAGGAGTTAAAAATATATGCCGCCTATAAATAGGAGTCTTGGAACAACAGGAACTTATTAGGGCTCATAAACACAGATCTGGAAAATCAGCCGAACAATAGACAAAGGGGGCATACATTGCTACTGAGCGGGGCTGAGAACCAGGCGGGACATTTCCACCGCCTCCAGCCGACTCGAAACCAAACCTGCTTCACATTTCTGTTGATTTCAATCCGAGGTTCGCTGTTCGACCCTGATGAGGCTGTTCGGGTAAAGTTGGATTCAGGAGGGTCTGATCTGCCTGAGAGTGTCAGATACTCTCCCACCGGGCACCAAACCCACCAAAACAACGTTCAGAATGAGAGGATTCCAGGTGGCCTCATCGTGTTTTCATCTGTAATCAGGATTAATAATCAATATAAGATTCTGCTTACAGATCTGTTTCTAACTTTGCTTCATACGATGCCGGAGCGTCAGA
>NC_043752.1:20105005-20232505 GCF_902148845.1 Salarias fasciatus | reverse complement strand
CGGCAGGTCTTCATCCCGGTGGGTTCACTGATCCTCCTCCTCTGGAGCTGTGCCGGCACGCCGCCGTGGCCCGGTCCGGCCTCGCTCCTCGGCGCCTCCGGGGGAAAAGCGTCCGCAGAACGCCGACACCAGAGTCATCTCCCCCCCGGTCGCCCTGCTGCTCGACCCCGGCGGACCAGTGAAGGCGATCCAGCGAGAGCTGGCTCTGGAGTGCAGCGTTGGCTGAGGCTGGCTGTCTAAGTATAGTCCTGCCTCCATGCCTCCCTCTCCCTCTCCCTCTCCCTCTCTCCCTCTCCCTCTCTCTCTCTCTCCCTCTCTCTCTCTCATCCCTTGGCTCGGCGGTCCAGCAGTGTGTGTGCTGGGTCTCCCTGTCACCTCCGCTCACACTCAGCCGGCTGGGCGCCGCCGCCGTGCAGCTCGGGAAACCGCAGACCGGCGGTCACCAGACAGCATCGGGCTCAGGCTGCGGGTTCGAACCTGTGATCCAGGCTGCGTGCGCTCACGTGTCGGCGTTGACACGTCTGTGTAAATGACTGCAGTGAACACTGCTTCACTTTTCAGATGTCACGAGGAGAGACAGAGGAGAAGTCCCACTTCTATGCAGCTGGTCAGTTGATATGACTGTCTGTGGCCACTAGGTGTCACTGTGTGACGGCGGAACGCTGCTACAGCACCACTGCTGCACACAGTGCAGTGCACAACATAACTCCATCACCACCAAACATAACTCCGTCACCACTGGATGTTCTTCCTTGAGGTAAACCTCGGGTGTCTTGAGGAACATGGTTCCATTCTGTTGGTTCTGATGGTTCAGTAGAGGCGTTAATCAGCCCGATCGGCCAGTCCACTGACCGCTGGACCTGCTGGACTGATGCCAAAATACAACTGTGTGGATTCAATGAACCAAGAATCCCATGTAGAGAAAACATGGTTTAGTGCATGAGAAAATCAAAACATTCAGTTCAAATCAAACTCTGGTTCTCTGGGCCATTTTTTGACGCTTTCAGAATTCTAAAGTTAACAATAGATTGCACCATTTTACCAAGTCTTTTTAACCACTTTAGTTGTTTCAGCTATTTCGTTGCTGACGTAGTTTCATCAGTTCAGCTGCTTCAACTTTTCTCAGCTGTTTTCATCTGGAAGATAATAAAAAGCCCTTTAAATAAAAAAGGAAGTGCAAAGATAACAAAGACTACTTTTTTAAACACTATATTTAGTGACAGCTCCATGGAGCCGCTACGGCAGAGCTGAAGAGCCACAGGTTGAACACCAATGACATGGAAGGCGTAGTTTCAGAGATGAAGTCTTTCATTACGGTCAGAGTCTGGTGACCTTAAATCCCCAGACTGAGTTCAGACTGGGTTCTCCGCCCTGGACGTGGAGAGCGAGTGTCTGGGAGGGGAGCCATGCCTGGGCTGGTGTAGCGTTCAGAGGACGAGTGTGAGCGTCGTCGCCTCACATCAGCGTCGGCCGGAGCTGAGTGGAGCTCGGCGGAGCTGTCACTTCTCCTCCCTCTGACACCTGAACGCAGCGAGACGCTGAGGCGGAGGCTGAAGGCGGAGAAGTGGGACGCTGAGAGAGGCCGACGTCCGGGAAAACAGCACCGGGGACGGATCCTGGGTGCTGCTTTCCCGCACCATCAAGCAGCTGAGAATCCTCTAGAAGAGAGGAGTCACACTGAGAACGACTTCCACCTATTCAGGGTTTTCTTGTGAATGAGAAGCAGCTTGTTGAGTGGCTTTGTGCAGTGTGTGAACACACCGTGCAGTGGAACGAGCTTCCTTCCAAACAAAAACACACCGTCGTCATCCGAAACCCACGGACTGGAAGTTATGTAAGATGAAAACTTGAGAGTGTTTGAGGAGGACGACGAGCGAAGAGAGTGAGTAGGAAGAAGAAGGGAGGAGGAAGATGAAGGGCTGTCAGGAGAGATCTCAGTCTGAACACCCTGAAGCCGCAGGGCCGGTCCACTGCTCCACCGGTCCACCCGTCCAGCAAGAGGGATCTCAGTCTGAACACCCTGAACCTGGAGGACCGGTCCACTGCTCCACTGGATTTTAGTACTTTAACCATGTAGCTGTTTAAAACTGCCTTGTCCGTCCAGTTATTAGAGTAATTTGAGCCACAGAGTAATTTTGTAATCTTTTCTCCCTTTTGTGTCTCTGATCCATCTCTAGGAGTTCAGGGCAAACCTCTGAAGAGGCTCTCTGCTCCGGGGCTTTCAGGCCTGGTGTCCAGTGATTCCAGCTCGCTGCCACTAGAGGGCAGTGCCACTCTGATAAAGACACTGGCTTCCTGTCAGCTCTTCCTCCTCACTGACAGGATTCCAGCTGTCATCCTCAGCAGAACCTCTGTAACTGCCCAGAACACTGGAACATGACAGGAGACGGAACGTATCGCTTCTATTGATTCTGCTGACCGATCAAACAGAACACCTGAGTACCAGACGAGGTTTACTCTGGTTTCCAGCTGGTCTGGAACCAGGTTCACTCCTGGATGTTGTTTTGGACTGATTTCCATAACCGTAGTGGGGAAACCTAATTTATTAGCCGTGGGGTTGATGCCGAGACAGGAAGACACAGGCAGCTTCTTCTCTGACACATTCTGGACGCTGCACTTAAAGCTCGTGTCCAGAGTTTTGAAAGAATTACAGTTTTTTTAATCCAACGTCTTGAGGTTCCGCCCTCCCTCTGCTTTCATGAGCGACCAAGCCACGCCCCTTTAATTGTGCATGCGTATTATCTGTCGGGTGAAAATGAGAGCCTCCGAGTCCTACAGCATCCTCCATTTTGAGCTGTTTACGGTGGATGTTCAGCAGACAGTGAATATATCCGAGGTAAGCGCTAACTCACCTCTGCCTGGGCGAGTGGCCGTGCTCTCTGGCTGCATGCTCATGTTGATTGACAGCATGTAAAAGCGGAAGCTCAAAATCTATTGGCTGAAGCTGCCCGGCACTTTTTCGGATAACATGGGGGTCTATGAGACGGCAGGGGTCATAAATAAATTTTTATCTTGCTTTATGCTAATATTATATTGTAGTATCGAACCAGACTGACACATTGAAGCTCTGTTGAAAAATGATACATACATTGGAAACGAACTGAAACTCCGGACACGAGCTTTAAACACTACTCACAGCACAAACAGCCCATCTATCTCACCAAGAGACAGGAGGGACAGAAAAAATACACTTCCCACAATGCATTATCATTTAAGGTGACAGGTCAAGACTGAAACACTAGGACTATTGTCAAAGCTACTTACTGATTGGATGTAGAAGTTGTGACTTGTGCTTAAAGGACTCATGAAATGTAAAATTCCCTTTCTGATGGTTGTCTAACAGCGATCTGTCTCTATAGCCTGTATGAGGCTCCAGACGTACAGGAAGAATCTCATCTCCATTATATTTTAGCCAATGTGAGCTCAAACAGGAGATTCAGAGATTTTCTCTTCATGACGTCATGGGAGGCAAAAACTCCTCCCTCTGGAGATAGCCCCTCCCTCTGGAGATAGCCCCTCCCTCTGGAGATAGCCCCTCCCTCTGGAGGTAGCCCCTCCCTCTGGACATAGCCCCTCCCTCTGGAGGTAGCCCCTCCCTCTGGAGATAGCCCCTCCCTCTGGAGATAACTCCTCTCTCTGGAGATAGCCCCTCCCTCTGGAGATAGCCCCCTCCCTCTGGAGATAGCCCCTCCCTCTGGAGATAACTCCTCCCTCTGGACATAGCCCCTCCCTCTGGAGATAACTCCTCTCTCTGGAGATAGCCCCTCCCTCTGGAGATAGCCCCCTCCCTCTGGAGATAACTCCTCCCTCTGGACATAGCCCCTCCCTCTGGAGATAGCCCCTCCCTCTGGAGATAGCCCCTCCCTCTGGAGATAGCCCCTCCCCCTGGACATAGCCATTCCCTTTGGAGATAGCCCCTCCCTTTGGAGATAGCCCCTCCCTCTGGAGATAGCCCCTCCCCCTGGAGATGGCCCCTCCCTCTGGAGATAGCCCCTCCCTCTGGAGATAACTCCTCCCTCTGGAGATAGCCCCTCCCTCTGGAGATGGCCCCTCCCCTGGAGATAGCCCCTCCCTCTGGACGTGAATAAATTCAGTAGAATAATAAAAAGCTTCACAGTCAGCAGGAGCTAGCTTTAGCTACTTGGGATTAACTGTAACACCTACAAGCAAACAAACCAACATATTCAGACACACAATATGTTCAGCTCTCCATCCTCAGGAGCCTCTCCTCTGGGCCACAGTCTGGTTCAAACCGGTTGAGCGACAGAGTTACTATGAGCCACAGTGATAAATCCACTGCAGCCATCAGAACCTGGTACCAGGAAGCTGCGTCTTCTGCGGGGTCGACAGATCCGACTCACCGTTTTCACCTCAAACACAACAGAAAACCAGCTCATCTCAATAAAACCAGCTCAAATCTCATCCTCTGAAGAAACTCGTGATAAAAAACAAGACTTTTGCACGAGGAACAAAGAAAACGTCATGAAGGCACAACTGCAGCAAATCTACAAACAGGAAAACAGGAAACAAACAGGCTTCTGAAGAACCGAGGAGCTGGAACCTGCCTGGTTCTGCTGTGGTTCCTGACGTTTGGTTCTGGCCTGTTACTGATTTATGAGACGATGTCTTTCGTGTTCATTTGGTGTGTGTCGTTCAATTATGTACAGTTTAGACTGGTTCCTGAAGAGTTCCTGGCTGCAGTTAAATCTGTGTTTGAACTGGTTTAGACTGGTTCCTGGCTGCTGTTCAGTCTGGTTATAAACTGGTTTAGACTGGTTCCTGACCCCTCTCCAGTCCGGTTCTAAACTGGTTTAGACTGATTTTTCACTTCCTGTCATCATATCAGATAAAACGCCACATTTCGTCGCAGGTGAAGACTTTCTCAGACCCTGAGCGTCAGACGTTGGAGGACTTCCTGTGGGGCTCCAGAGAACGAGTCGTGGTTTGAAGGTGTCTGGATGAGAAAGACACCCTGAGACACAGCAGACTTCAGGCTGCGAGGTGAGAACTGAAGCTCCACGACACAGAGCATCAGGGGAACCAGAGCGGCGGCGGTGGGGGGAGGATATCGCCGTGCGAGGCAGATGTGATGAAACGAGACGGGGAGAGGACAGAGACAGGCAAGGCGACGCTAATTGACCTATTTTTAGTCGACTGTGAAAATTGTTCACAGCTAAAAATAGCTCAACATTCGTTTTTATGTTTTCTATTGAAATGTTGTGTTGCGAGCTGCAGCTGCCGCCTCGCGCACAGAAGAATCAGCGAGCGGACGAACTCCGAGCGAGCAGAGAGACGACGGAACGACGGAATTCAGACCCTGAATCAGATCATTCCACACGCTGCTCAAAATCTGTCACTCCAAGTTTCTGACTGACTGAATCTAATCGCCAGGAATCTCCACCTGCAGCATGTAGACCAGGGCTGTTCAGGACTCGCTGCTGGGATGTCTAAACCGCCACAACCACGCTATGCTAACAGGTCACACTGAGCACACCAACACGGACCGAGGCATGAGGAGTTGATGGTTTGAATCTCAGCTGTGAGCTGCTGTTTCCTTCCTCTGGAGCACACAGCGAGCATCTGTCTGATGGAGAACAACAGCCTCACAGATCAGTCCGGTCTCTGCTCCACCCGGATCCCTGCTGGCCTCGTGAACCAGCCCCGCCCACTCCACATCCACATTTGGATTTAGTAGCTGGGGGGTCTGGGGACGAGCCAATAGAAAGAGAATTCCACTCGGCCATGAAATGGCTGAGCCAATCAGCGTTGCCGCTTTTTGTCTTCGAATTTTTTTGGCGAATTCAGGCGGCTAAACCGGAAGTGACATCATCACTGCGCGCAGCGGAGATTACAGAGATAAACTTTAACCATCGCCTGAAAGCTGCAATGAGTAAAGTTATACCTGAAATACCAAGAAATACAACAATCAGCAGAGCCAGACTCTGCGCCTGGTGAGTTTCTAACAGAAAAAGACTTTTTTGCATATCGCTGCGTGTCAAGAAGCTAGAGCTAAAGAGCTAAAGCTAACCCTTAGAGAAGCTAACGCATGTTGATGACGTGTTTGTTTTGAAGCGCTGATTGGCTGAAGTAAGCTGTCAGTCAAAGGAGTAACCAACGCCCCCTGCACCAACTTTGTATTGGGTGGTCCCCAAACCCTCCCCTGCTCCAAAATCCAAACGTGGATGTGGAGTGGGCGGGGCTGGTTTACAAGGCTACACCTCTGCTCCACCCAGATCGGAAAACTTACACAATAATGTGTCCAAAATAAAAGAGAAAACAGAAACAGCTGTTTCCCAACACAATAAAATCATGACTCTTCACTGAAATCATGTAAATAACACACACACACACACACACATATACACACACACACACACACACACACACACACACACACACACCATTCCTCTGCTGCTGTGTAATCAGCACACACACATTCCTCGACAGCCCACCTGTTGGAGGAAGAATAGTCCAGTGTGTGTAAACCCCCCCGCCTCCGCTCCATCCTGCACCACCTCCACCTCCACCTCCACCTCCACCTCCACCCCTCTCACTCTGAGCTGCTGATCAACACGTTTACACAAAAGTTGGGAAACTCTGTGAATGCCCCACTGGTTGACAATCCTGTTGGTGTGTGTGTGTGTGTGTGTGTGTGTGTGTGTGTGTGTGTGTGTGTGTGTGTCTGGGAGTTAGGTGGGAACCACAGGTGGCCATCAGAGCGTTACACTGCGCTGAGCCTCATGTCTGACCCTGCAACCTTGACCCACGCTGCTTCTGCCCACATCATTCCTCTGTTCTCTCTCTCTCTCTCTCTCTCTCTCTCTCTCACACACACACACACACACACACACACACACACACAGACAGACAGAGCTTCATTGTCACACAGTTTCACAGCCTGTCCTCCCCCGACATACAGTAGACAGCCTCCTCTTCCACAACACAGCCAGGACTGTCCCGGTCTGCTGCCCCCCCCCCCCCCCCCCCACCCCCCCCCCCCCCCCACCCCCCCCCTCCACCCAGTGCCTGTCAGTGAAGGGACTTCATCAGTGGAATGGAAACTGTCACTAAGCATGGCTTTATTGCTTTATATTGTAAGGAGAAACTATTTACTGCAGAGAGAGAGAGGGGGGAGAGAGAGGGAGAGAGAGAGAGAGAGAGAGAGAGAGAGAGAGAGAGGGGGGGGAGAGAGAGAGAGAGAGAGAGCATGTGGGTGTGTGGGGGGCTTCACTCACATCAAGCTCAATTTAAATGCGTGTTACTGTTAATATCTCACGTTAATCTTTGAAGATATTGGCTTTGAGAGCTCGTACTCAAGCTTTAGTTCACTTTTTTTTCTTTTAAAGTCAACATCCTGTAGTTGAAGTTGGACCTGTTTGTGAGTAACTGTGGTAATAGAGTAGAAATACACTGAAAACATCCAGTTATTCTACTTTTGTTTCAAATGTTGTCTGTAAAGCGTCCACATTCAAGTCAGCTGGCTCACCTCTTCCCAGCTAATGCTCGCTCAGCTAACTGCAGGAGGGACTGTTACGGGGAGCCCCGCCCCCAGAGGGAGGGGCTACCTCCAGAGGGAGGGGTTATCTCCCTTCATGAAGGGAGCATCTCCTGTTTGAGCTCACATGAAAAGTGAGGGAGGTGGGAGACGGTGGTCCCTTCTGGAGCCTCATCCAGGCCGTACAGACACAGATCCCTGTTAGAACCATCAGACAGTCATTTTTCTGTCTGGAACCTTTAAGGTCCTCTGCATGCGGGCAGCGAGCCGCCCCGCCAGGCCGCTCTGCTCTGGGCGCCTCTCGGTGGACTCTCCGGCCTCGCAGAGCTCCTGGAGGGTTCTGCGAGCCGCGGACCTGCTGAGCAGAAACAGGAAGCCCCCTGAGCTCCGGCTCAACGTCGAGTCCAGGACTTATAAGGCAAGAGGAGCCTGCTCGGCTGCACACTCACAATCCGAGGGCGGCCGGTTCAAGCGCCTCACGTAACCCTCACACGGTGGTGAACACATGAACCCGCAGCACACACCGGGGTGAATGGGTGAGAACCATCTGCTGTAGTACCACTGCACCACTAGTGGGGGGTATTTGGCCTGGGAATATCCTCTGGATTGTTTTACAGAAACTGTACTTTCAGACAGAAATGACCCATGACGTGTTCAGTGGATTTAATAGGGGCACGTGATATTAAAACTGAGCCCACATACATTAAACCAAAAGAGTGAGAAAATTGTTTTTGTTTTCAAAAAGACAAAACTTTATGACACAATTCATGATTCAGAGTAACCTTGACCTCTGATTCCAAGATGGCTACCAACGCCATCTTAAAAAAACAAAACTAAATGTATGTCTTAAACCATATCAGCAAAAATGAAAAAAGGTGCCAATGTCTATAAAATCAGTCATCAGCCATATGACACAATGATCGATTCTATGTTTCTGTGGCATCTTCACCTGGGAATCCAAGATGGCTGCCAGAAGACCAGTCCAGGCCACACCTCCCAGATGTCCAGGAAAAACAATCACCCAGAACATTAAAAGTTAAGCGATTTATCAGACGACTTTCACCAGTGCACCAAGCAGGAGCGCTCCACTTTAACCTGCTCCGCCCACAGGAACTGTTCATCCACGCAGTGTTTCCCAGGGACAGTGTTGAGGTACGGACCTTAAATGGTGTTACAGTTTTTACTGCGTTCTTCGTTTCAGTCATTCAGATGGAGGTTTCCTCTACTTTTGGATCATGTGTTTATTGCTTTAAACCATGAAGACTGATGTGCTCGGCCCAGACGATCATCCTCACGCTGCCGGAACATTCCTCATGCTTCAATATGAAGACAAACTTCAGGTCAGTGACAATCAGAGGACAGCATCCTGACAGGGCAGTGAGTCAGGTTTCCTACTCGGTCCTCAGATGTGAGCGCCGAGCACGACCCCTGACCCTCATGCTAACTGGGCCGTGACAGAATCCCTCAGGAACGAGCAGCAGAGGGTCTGACCGGAGCGGGACGAGGCGAGAAGACGGGCGGTCCACAATGTGGCTTCTGTCACGGCCGAGCGTACGTGGGCCGCCGTATGGAAATACATGCATTCCAGTTCAATTTCTTATTGTCTCCGTGCCCACCCACCCGTACCCCGAGGGGGGGGTCGGTAAAACCGCCGGGGCAAAAACATGCGCGGCATTCCCTGGAAGGAGAAGCAGTCCAGTCAGCGCAGAGCCGGACCAGATGAGTCCAACAGCTCCGTCCCACCCAGCACCTCCCAAGGCCCTGAAAAACCCCCACCCGGCGGGTCCAGGAAAATGTTAAATTGTTGATTTTGTGGTTTACTGTGATGTTCTGATGGTGATCCTGACTTCGGTGACTATCTGTTGCTGTGTTCGTTCAGTCCAGCTAATCTGGGTGCTTCGGCTGGTCTTCATGCCGGACCGTGGATGGACGGTGTTGTGGTCCAGCTGCTCTTCCTACTGAACACACGTCAACCCATAACACCCCCACCCCCGCCCCCCCATTACTGCCGAGAGCTGATAACAGCCTGAGACTGTCTCACAACACTTCGAATTTTATTATATTCTAATATCAGATTAGAGAGATTAGTTGAATTTGGGGATTATCATATTTAAATTGGGGTCAAAAAACAGAGTGTTTCAATGCAATGCACTCTGGGAAAACATTTAATGGAAACTGGACTCCAAGCAGAACCGACGCCACGCATTGACAGCACAATGTCAGCTTGGACTCCGGGTCCCCACAGAACCGGCCAAAACCAGGTCCAACAAGAAAGAAGCCACTTTAAATCCAGTTCATACAACAGGATCAGCAGTGTGAACACACACCCAGAACCGGTCCAGAACCGGTCCAGAACCGGTCCAGAACATAATCCAGGATCAGTCTAGGATCAGTCCAAAATTAGTTCAGAACACAGTCCAGGATTGTACCAAAACCAGTCCAGAATGCAGTCCAGGATCAGTCTAGGACCAGGCCAGCACATTGTCTAGGACATAGTCCTGAACACAGTCCAGAACCAGTCAAGGATCAACCCAGGATGAGTCCAAGACCACTTCATTTTCAGTCCAGGACCAGTCCAAAACCACTCAAGTCCAGAAGGGAGCCTTTGGAAAACCCGTACTCGGCTCTGGTCCCAGTGACTCAGAACACAGCCTCAAGCCAATGAGGAACCACCTACTATGATCTTAGACCAGGAACCACATCCCAGACCAGGAGCCACGTTGGTCCTACATCAGAAGCCGCCGTGGGTCCAGACCAGGATCTACATCCCAGACCAGAACCTGCTGTTCTCCCAGAAAAGAACCTGCTGTGATCTAAGATCAGGAACCACATCCCAGACCAGGAGCCACTTTAGTCCCAGACCAGGACCTGGATCCGGAGACGGCCACACCTGAGACCCAGCCGGTCCAAAGTGAGGCAGCAGCAGAAGTGGGACTTACTTGGGAGTCGGAGTGGGGGGGGGTCCCGACCAGGCAGAAGGCCACTCCATTCATCGGACCGGCTGCCGGTGCAGACGCCCGTCCCAGAGGAGACGCTGCCTTGCTACACGGCCCGCAGCATGACGGAGCAGCGATGCAGCGGGCGATGCAGCGCGGCTGTGAGGCGGTCCGCACACTGAGAGCTCCACTCCCCTCAGACCCCCTCCCTCAGACCCCCTCCCTCACACCCCTCCTCCTTCCAGCCCCTCCTCCCTCAGCCCCTCCTTCTCATAGCCAATCCTCCCCTCATGCCCCTCCTCCCTTCCCCATCCTGCTCTGAGTGCCTCCTCCCATGCCCCCCCCCCCCCCATGTAAACACGTCACAGGTCACATGACCACACAGCACCTCATGCTTCAAAACAAAGGCGCCTCTAACCAGCCGGAGTTTGATATTTCCAAATGATCAAGATCGTTCTTTTAGATTAGTTCCCATGACAAAGGAGGAAAACTGACCCCCTCCCCCCTCCCCCCAAGAATCTATCAACTTCACACAGAGTAAACTAACCTCCCCAACTAACCCAGCCTTGATGGTTCTTCATCAAGACCTGACCCCAACTCTCTAGTTTTAGACAATAGAAGTGCCCCCCCTGCTGGAGAGACACGATAATTACCGTGATTCAGAAACTGCAAGTAGACGCAGGGAGGTAAATCAGAACTGCAGACCAGCCTCTCCTCTCACTGAGAGACACTCCGACGCTGGACACAAGCTGGTTTTCACCCAGTTTAAAGTTTAAAAGGAAACACACGGCTGTTTGCTGCCAGCTGCTCTCTACACCCGTCCTCTGCCGGAGGAGTTCGTTCTACGTCCACGGACGCCGATAATTCACGGCACTGAGAGTGAAGGTTTTCCTGTTCTTCTTGATGTTCTTGGGGTGTCAGGGAGAACGGAGGGAGCATCATGGAGACGAGGCGGGAGGGTGTAGGAGGACTGATGGATGGGGTGGGGGTGGGGGTCTTTATGGTGGAAATGAGTACAGTAAAACTGATTTCCATGACAAAACAAAGCGCACGACTCTGTCTTGATCTCACAAGACTCTGCCTCAGTGAGACGCACCGCTTGAAGGGACAGTAGAGAATGATGTAGTTGGCATGCCAGGTCAGGAGGTGGCGCTGTTGGCTGTTTAGTGAGGAGAGCACCTCACTTTTAAATATTAGCAAGGAGAGAACATGGACATCTGTGTGGACAGACGGGGAACTGGACGGAATCAGAGGTGAGTCTCATCTATAAGATCAGAACATGGACCAGGACTCAGGGAGTCCCGATCCCCCTTCCTCCATGCTGACCTCAATGACCTGGGAGACACCTCAACCGCCGTGACTGTCTATCTGGGTGTCACTCATGGTTGTCATGGCAACGGGAGACGTTCTGAAGGACACTTACTGGATGGTGTTCGTCGGCGCCGGGATTCTGCAACACCAGAGAGACAGAACAGGAAGAGGGTGAGACTAGAGCGAGGCTTGAAGGAACAGCTGGAGGAGGAGGAGGAGCACTCTGGGTGGTGCCCCCCCAAACCCCCCGAGTCAGAGGAACTACATCTGAGACCTCAGTCCAGAAGAGTCCAGAACAGCCGAGGTACTGCACAGAACCTTCAAACTCCTGGTCCTCTGGAAGCTATTAGGAGTTGTTCAAAAAAAAAAAAAAAAAAAAAAACCAGGTTGGCCCTCATTTAAATAGCTGAATGATTTAATATTTTGCTTCCTGCATTCGGAGCATTTAGTTGGTGTTTTTCACCCAGATCGTTGGTTGTGTGTGTTTTTAAGAATTCTAAAATGGAGAGGATTGATGGACTGAATCTGATCCATCAGAGGAGATTAAAGCCGAACATCAGGAAACAAAGGGCTCCCAAACTCTGCAAAACATCGAGATCGGGGGTTCCAGTGGCAGCGTGGGGGTGTGTGTGTGTGTGTGTGTGTGTGTGTGTCTGTGTCTCCCATCCAATAAGAACAGGGCAGCTGAGGATTTAGCCTCACATTGTGTTGGAAAGTGATGATTGTCGGGACGTGGAAGGAGGAGTGTGTGTGTGTGTGTGTGTGTGTGTGTGTGTGTGTGTGTGTGTGTGATAGATGGGGGGGTTGCTGCAGAGGCACTAATCTGGCCTTGTTCTGAAAAGAGTGTTATCCTCCCAGCAGGGGGCCGTGGAGACCCGACATCCCCGTCGCCCCCAGAGTCTCTCTGCCGATGCACCCTGTGACCCCCTGCTGCACCTGCCCCCCACCCCCTGCCCTCAGCTCACCCCCCCACCCCCACCCCCTTCACCCCACACACACACTCACTGCTCACACAAATGTCATTTGTAATAATAAGCATTAAAAACCAATCACTGATCAATAACAGCAGCTCATCTCAAAGTTCAGTAACTTCACCTGGACATTCTTACATTAGCTACACACACACACACACACACACACACACACACACACACACACACACACACACACACACACACTAAAAAAACGGTGTCTTGCTAATTCAATGTAGTAAGGAGGAAAAACAAAGTATCAATAGAAAATAAAGTTATTAATTCTCTCAAGACCTTGATCAATACATGTAACAACCAGGATAACCCTAATCCTAACCATCTGAGCCCTCACTCTACCCAGGTTAACTCCAACCCCGACCAGGTGAACCCTGACCAGATGAACCCAGACCAGGTGAACCCCGACCAGGTGAACCCCGACCAGGTGAACCCTGACCAGGTGAACCCCGACCAGATGAACCCCGACCAGATGAACCCTGACCAGGTGAACCCAGACCAGGTGAACCCCGACCAGGTGAACCCTGACCAGGTGAACCCTGACCAGGTGAACCCTGAGGCTGTTTGAGGGGGTTGATGAAGACGTGTGGCTCTAAAGGAGGCTTCATGACCTTTGACATTATGATAGAGAACCTTTGAGTCCTCAGACCCGAACCTCCTGAAGGTCCAAAAGACACAGTTTGAAACCCAGAGAGACGGATCCTGTCAGGTTGTCGGTTTAAAACCCTGGGAGTCTGGATTCTGAAGCAGGCTCTCCATTCTGAGAAAAACACATGAATGAAGGAAAATGAAAACCTGGATGTTTAGGAATGACGACATGAACATCTGTGGTGGTTCCTCTGATTTGGTGTCTGGGCGTGGTAACAGGGTGACCGGTGGGGGCATACCAGGGTATGGGGGTGGGGTAGAGGGTGGGGTTGGGGGTGGGGGGCATCCATCTGTCTCTGTACAGCAGCAAGCGGAGATTTCTCTAAATATCCAATCACCTAATCCTCCCCGAAGCTCCGGCTGCCACCTGCAGGGTGACACCCGCTCCAGCAGAGGGCGAGCAGGGTGGTGGGGGGTGAGGGTGGGGGGTGGAAGGGGGGGGGGGGGTGGGGGGGGGGGGGGGGGGGGGGGGGGGGGGGGGGGGCAGAAGAGTTTGAGTCCACGTGTTGGATGAACAGCTAAGTGGGCATGAAATAGTTCTCCACATCGACTCGGGTGGTCCATCACCCCGGGACGGCTGATTGGATCAGAGCTCTGCGGCTTCAGAGGGAGGCTCCGTCCCTTCACATCAGGCTGACACACACACACACACACACACACACACACACACACACACACACACACACACACACACACACACACACAGAGTGAAGTTCTCCTGGTATCATTACAGTGAAGCTCACTGAGAGCCACTGAGCTTCACCATGAAGCTCCAGCTCCGGATTACATAACAGAAGACATCACCCATTCATCCACCCATTCATCCACCCATTCATACATCCACCCACCCATCCAGCCATCACAGAGCTGTGGAAGCAGGAGGCTTTTACTTCTATTTTTTTAATCATTTGTATTTTCACACCTGTACATTCATGATTTTTGTTTTGTTTTGAATTTTATTTAAATGTTTCCCCTGAAATTCATCTTTCATCTGTTCTCTTTTGAGGAAATTCATACAGAAAATGAATTTATGGATTATTTGGTTTGTTTCTGCTGGGTGAGGGTGTGAATATGGATGATTTATGTGCGTCTTTTGTCTGGTTTTACAAACTCACTTCCAGGAAAATGAGGATTTCCAGCATCAGAACCAAAAGCAGAAGTTTGTGGAAGTCCTGTGTTATATAATTCAGCGTTGTGTAACAACGCCGCTGATCCATCAGTTTTTCAACCAGAATCGCTTCACGGATTGTTAAGATGAAGCAGCAGCTGATGCTGTGAGTCTGCAAGGAACTTTACTCTGAAAACCACACATGGTGGGCGTGTCACAGCCGGTGATTACAGGAAGCATGTAGCAGGTAGCATGCTACATGCTAAAGGGTTTCAGGGCTCACACACCTGCGATGCATGCTCATGGTGTGTTCATGGCATGTTCATGGCGTGTTCGTGGCGTGCTCATGCTGGTTGTGTGTGTCAGTGTTACACACCGAGGCCACCTGGGCCTACAATAGAACATTTCTACACAACAGACAGTGAATCACAGACCTGTCCTCTTCCACACTCATGATCAGATGAGAGCTGAGAGAGGGGGCGGGGTCAGCTCCACCCTGGGGGGTGGGGGGGTGGGGGGGGGGGGGTGGAGGCCCCTCTGTTCAATCGCCCCCAGAGGGTCTTTAAATCTGATCCCCGCGGAGCAACATGCCAACCTCACACAGCACAAAACCTACGGAGCATTACACAACAACCTTAATCTGCTGGATTTAAACCCTCCCCACACACACACACACACACACACACACACACACACACACACACACACACACACACACACACACAGAGTCTTATCTGGCTGCATCCTGTCCAACATTCACTCTCTGGGAGAGTTCGCGGAGCTCCACCTTCACGGCGGTACAGGACGGTCAGACGGGAGCTGCAGGTTCAGAAGCCTCTATAAACCCACACACACCGGGAAACCCTGCAGTTTGAATGGCAGGCCACTAGTTGGCGCTGTGTGGTGTGTGAGGGAGTCAGTGTGTGTGTGTGTGTGTGTGTGTGTGTAAATATTTAGATCATGCGGAGTTACACACACTGTTTCAGGAATGTTGGATTTCTACACAGGAGATCTGATATCAAAGAGGAGAGAGAGCCGAGCGCTACGAGAGCTCAGTGTTTACAGGTCAAATGCACAACACACACACACACACACACACACACACACACACTCCACAGGGACAGACGTGTGTGTAGTCGCTGCAGTGATGCATGTGTGTTTGTGCCTTTCAGAATTTGAGTTTTGTGTGTATATGTGTGTGTGTGTGTATTTCTGCTGTGCTCCAGTTCATTTAGCTGCTTCCCTGCTATAAATAGACACATGAAAGCCTTATTTTTGTCAGTGTGTGTGTGTGTGTGTGTGTGTGTGTGTGTTTGCTGCTGACCTGATAATAGGTTTCCTCTAGAGTGCTTCTCCCCGAGGGTGCTTCAAGGAGAACATATGACGTGTCAGTGTGTGTGTGTGTGTGTGTGTGTGTGCGTGTGTGTGTGTGTGTTACAGCACAGATGGCACCATCCACTGCTCCAGGTGTGAGCTGTTCAGCTGCAGCTGATGACGTCACACCTGAGTCCAACGGGACAGCAATGTGATGTGAGAGCAGGAGACACAGTGAGGACAGAGTGTGGACAGAGTGAGGACATGAAGCAGACACAGTGAGGACAGAGTGAGGACAGAGTGAGGACAGAGTGAGGACATGAAGCAGACACAGTGTGGACAGAGTGTGGACAGAGTGAGGACATGAAGCAGAGGCAGTGTGGACAGAGTGAGGACAGAGTGAGGACAGAGTGAGGACATGAAGCAGACACAGTGTGGACAGAGTGTGGACAGAGTGAGGACAGAGTGAGGACAGAGTGAGGACATGAAGCAGACACAGTGTGGACAGAGTGTGGACAGAGTGTGGACAGAGTGAGGACAGAGTGAGGACAGAGTGAGGACATGAAGCAGACACAGTGTGGACAGAGTGTGGACAGAGTGTGGACAGAGTGAGGACAGAGTGAGGACAGAGTGAGGACATGAAGCAGACACAGTGTGGACAGAGTGTGGACAGAGTGAGGACAGGGTGAGGACATGAAGCAGACACAGTGAGGATGTAATGTGGACGCTGTGTTTTCATGGCATCGCAGCTCAAACATGTCCAATTTTCTTCTGACATAATCCACAGAATCCACTGGGCCCGATCTACTGGTTCTACTGAATCTGTGAGATCAGCTGGATTTACTTGATCCATTGGGCCAGAAGGACCTACTGGATCTGTGGGATCTATTTGTATTTAAAGGACCTACTGGATCTGCACATTCTATTGAATTTATCAGACCCACTGGGTCATAAGAATCCAGTGTATCTGCTGTGTTTACTGGATCTGCAGGATCCACTGGGTTTGCTTGACCGACCAGACTGAAAGGAACTAATGATCCACGGAATCCACTGGAGCAACTGGATCTGTTTTGTCTACTGGATCCAAGGAATCTATAAATCCACTGGACCGACTGGATCTGTGGATTCATAGGATCTATAGGACCTACTTGACTGATCCACCTTCAGCAGATCTGTGGGATCTACTGAAGGATTAGAAGTATAAGAAGGGCCCAAGACTCGATGGTCTGGCAGACGAGCAGTGAAGGATCAGTGAGTCTGAGGCTGAATATCAGGAGCCAGTTCATTTAAAACAAGGAATCTTGTTAACAACCTCAGAAATATCTGTTTGTGAATTTATCATCACATCTTTCCTGAACCTTCTTTTTTAAAGCCTAATGAAGTTCATGAGTTCACCGCCACTCGGTCACCTGTACTAATGAGACCGTGGGACAGGAATCAGGTTATTTCTTTAATTTACCAGTAAACCAGATCTGCTGTTTCAACCGCGTCCACGATCAGAAAGAGCCCTGCAGGGGCGAGTGAGGGGAAGGGACGGCGAGTCCTCCCGTTTCTGATGAACTGAAGGGAGTTGACTGTGTGTCGTTTCTCTGTGACTCCATGAATCTCAGCAGCCTTTAAAGTGAACCGTGACTTGGCTGATTGGAGGAGACACACAGCCCGGAGCCACCGCTCCACGATCCCACAGCCCGACTGCATCCATCGCATGGGAGAGCAAGTGTGTGTGTGTGTGTGTGTGTGTGTGTGTGTGTGTGTGTGTGTGTGGACACTAGCGATGCTCGATAACATTGATAAAAAGTCCACAAACAAACAGATAATGAGACATCAGCACCGCAGCGTCTTGCTGAGTCGTCTTCTTCAGAATCGACACTGGACATTCGAAAAACATCGTCCTAACGGATATCGTGCCGCCCCAGAGGAGACATCTGGTTCTATTCTGGTTTTCCATCACTGTGCAGAGAAGTATGTGTTTTGAAGGAAGTGTAAAGAAAGATGAAGCTGGACTGAAACAATGGCCGCTGAAGCTCGGGGAGCGTTTGTGTTTCGCTGCTGCATATTTCACTCATGGCATCAGATCAGCTCAGCTCACACCTCTTTGTGTGGTGGAGTGTGTGTGAACGCGTGGACTCTGCAGCTGCAAGCAGACAGGGTGACACACATATACACACACACACACACACACACACACACACACACACACACACACACACACACACACAGACACGTCAACTAAAATGGCTTCTTTGAACCACAACCCGACTTAAAGGTCAAATATTATACAGTCATTCAACTATTTCATGAGGAGTGAGACGTCCAACAACATCATACAATCACCAACAGCCACGCAGTACCCGCGTGTACCACAAGGTGGTACAACGAGTCACTCTCCATCGGGGATAGATCGTTGGTCAATATGGAGAAACACCGTCAATCATATCAACCGGGTGAGAATCAGAGCGAATGAAATGATCTCCACAGTGAAACTCATGGTTCCACTGCTTCTCTCTTCCAGTCTGAAATATTCAGGAGTCCTGCTCTGAAAATAGTTCCTCTGAGAAGAGAACTCAGACAGGCTGAGCCATGAGGAACTCTGAAATTACAGAGAACGGCGAAAGCAGCAGAGCTCAGAGACACAGAGTAAACAGTGTGTTTCTGAGCGGCCAGCGTCAAACTTCACCCACTCTGAGAGGCGTTAGACTTCACATCAAAGTCAAGACGTGACCGAGGAACACCGGGCCGAACAGTCGTGTCCAACTTGACCATGTCCGCTAAAGGTAAGCATGGCAGCATGGTGTGGAGAGACCCGTTTGTTTTACTCAGAATAACTTCAAATCCAGCGAAGGCTGCTGTGGACGGAGAAAACTAACCTCTCCACTGACTGAACGAGGATCAGCTAACCATCAAACATGCAGCGTGTGCAGATAGAGGACCTGCTGCTGGAAAGAAGAAGCCTTGAAGAGAAACACACAGAACCAGGAGACCACAAATGAGAGCAGATAAAACTCACAAAGCACAAGTTAAAGAGAACAGATGACAGATTAAAGGTATCGTGATAATGGAATAACACGTCATAGCTTCAAATTTATATCAAAAATAGAAACAATCCCGACAGGACTAAACTGTAATGACTGTTTGATTTGATCGACTCGAACCACAGGCTGGTAAATGTAAGTCTGAAAGGCTGCAGATCGGGGTGAGTTCAACCAGAAGACGTAAATCTCAATATTTGTCTTTACACCATCAAATCTTACTGAGAGCAAAAGCTCCTGAAAACATTCTCCTCTCCCCTGTTGTTTCAGTCTGAGACGCTGCCGTCTTTTCCTGAGCTCCTCTCAGATCCAGGTTCTAGTTTATACTTCTCATTTTATAACCTCTAATCTGAGGCTCTGCTTTAAACAGACCCAGGAGGAAACAGTGTTAACGCGATGAGAAGAGCAGCATGGCGTCTCAAAGTTTCAGCTCCCAAGTGATCCTGTGGCCCTCTCATTGATCCGGCTTCTGGATTTGGATCGCTCACAAGAAGCTGGAGAGGTTGACTGGTGGTCAAAGAACCAGAACCGACCCTGATCTTCATCAGTGGGAAGACCAGGTCCTTCAGCAGGAAAGCAGAGATACAGCTCTGATGGTGCTGCTATCAGCATCGCACATCTGCTCTGCAAACATCTGGAGGATCCCAGAGCTTCAGAGTGCAGACCTGTGGACCTGCTCGGGGGTCAACAGGACCGGGGAGAGTCCAGCAGGTCAGCAGGACCAGGCTCTCACCGGACTCTGGAGGGCCATATTGACAGGTACATGCTGGAGGTCTCAGATGACAGATTGCTGGTCTGGTCTGGTCTGGTCTGGTCTGGTCTGGTCTGGTCTGGTCTGGTGCAGCCTGGAGTGAAGAACAGTCCATCCAGATGCTTCATGGGAACTCTGTCACCAGACAGGATCAGAAAACCGTCTGATCTGACTCACATCTGACACCAGGAGTCCAGCAGGAGGTTCAGGAATCCGGCTGAACCGCCGGAGGAGGTCTTTCCTGCCAACATCTGTCAAACTGCTGGACAACCAGCAGCCACCGGTCAAAACTGAGAGTCACTGGTGCCTCTAGCGACATCTAGAGGCCACCGGTGGTTAGGGAGTCCCGCAGAAACTTTACATGGGGAAAGGCAGCAGGAAGGAATTGAACCGACACCCACAGAGCCGAGCACTACACTTCCACAGCAGCCTGGGCAGTGCGGGCCAGAGGTGGCTGTTTCACCTCCATGATGGGGGAGTGGCTGGGACTCAGTGTCTGGCCGGACTCCAGAGCTCCAGCCAGCAGCAGGATATCCTGCACGGCTCTTTCCTCTCTCCGGCTGGCAGGGACAAACAGCCCAGCTCACCGCCGGAGCCCCCGGAGCCCCCGAAGGCCCCGGAGCCCCCGGAGCCCCCGGAGCCCCCGAAGGCCCCGGAGGCCCCGGAGCCCCCCCGGAGGCCCCAAAGGCCCCGGAGGCCCCGGAGCCCCCGGAGGCCCCAGATCACATCGCAGACGTCAGGGTCCTGCTTCACCGTCCCACCGTACGGACTGGACCAGGAGTCTGAAACCTTCAGAATCTCCAAAACCTCCAACCTCCAGATTTACACGTCGTTTTCCTCCACATAGAAAAACCTTCTCATGTGCATTGATTAGGTTTTAGTTGTAATTTCAGACAGTGGGTGTGTTTTCTAATTAGTTTGTCCATTAAAGCCGTGCTAGCTACTGTAGCCTTTATATCCATGTTAGCTCTGTTAGCCGTTTTAGCTCATTTCCTCACAGCTTAAAACTCTGAAGACAAAATTCTCATTTTGTCTCTGACCACATCATGTAACTCTCATTTAGAAACATTATTTCCTCTATTTCCTCGGCTGGGATTCGAACATTAATCCACTGTGTTACATAACATCTGAGCTCGTCCCCCAAACGCGACACGATTAGCTGAACATGGCGGGAAAATAATGTCACTTTCAGACTTCCATTCAGAGCTGGGCTCAGATCAAACTTCTGCCATCTTTAATACTAAACTGACCCATTTTACACCAAATTAAATTCATCTGGAGCCAAAACCTCAGTTCAGTCCTTGACCTGAAGAAAAGTCAGCTGATCCTCAGAGAAACGAGCCAATCAGAAGATTTCATCACTGTTTTATCCTTGTTAGCAATTTTAGCTTAACCGCTCTCTCTGTTATAGCTGTCTAGTTTATTCCATCCATCTTTGACAGACTGTTTATTTTTGTAGCTTTTTTTATGTTGATAATTTTTTTGTTGTTGCTGTTTTTGATGTTTTGGCTTTTTAGATTTTTTTGTGATTTCACTAACTTTCTTTGTAACTTTCTTCCACTACATGTAGCGCTCATCTCCAGCTGGTTTACTGGTGTTTTCACCATCGGCCCCAAACAGATGTTAACAAGAAGCAATGAAGAAAAAAAATTAAGAAAGTAGAAGTGTAAAAGTACAAAAGAGACAAAAATTAGAACCAAACCCAATAATGTAGAAGGTCAGTTAAACTCCGGTCATGTTGTCCTGCTGTCAGTCACTCAGGAATCTCCTGGAATCGACTTCTTGAACATATTTTGAGAAGCAGGGCTGAATTCAGTGAGACTCTTTCTAATTGTCTGTCACTTGATTGGTTTCAGGCTGTCTTTGCCAGAAGGGGAGTTTCAGATTAACAGTTTCAGCAGAAGAGTTAGAAAAGCTGTGAAGGTTTACTGAGAGGAGGAACGAGTCGGACAGCACCGCCAGAACAGAAACCAGCCTGAGAAGAGGCTGAAACTGAAGACTGGACTGCCAAGAGGTGGATGGAAGCAGGAATGAAAGTGGTCCATGCTGCTCTTCCTCCCCAGCGTCTGCTGGCGGTTTGCAGGGATGAGAAGTGATCCAGGAAGTATAGAGCCACTCTCTGCTTCAGTCACATCTGAAGAGTTTTGTGTGTGTGTGTGTGTGTGTGTGTGTGTGTGTGTGTACCTGGGTCATGGTGCTCAGCAGGTCTTCAGCATGGCTCGTGGGCTGGATCCTGGTCTCAGGTCTCAGGTCTTGGGTGAAGATGCTCCAGGTTTCACTGGTGTTTTCCTCACACACACACGCACCCACACACACACACACACACACAGACACCCCCACACTGACAGCTCCCTGTCTCTTTGTGTAATCCCCCCGTTGTTTTGCTCTCCGTTCAGCTGACAGCAGAGGAGCCGCGCTGCTGTTATTCCTCCTCACTCCGGTGCTGGTTGTAATCTGGGCTCACACAGCTCAGCGCCTCCTCCCTTCCTGCTCCTCCCCCCCGCGGCTCCTCCCCCGCTCCTCCCCCGCTCCTCCTCCTGCTCCTCCCTCACTGTACGGCATTAGTGGGGGAGGCAGGGGATCAGAGGATGCACCACGTGACCTGGAGCTGTAGTCGGATTCCCCGGATTCAGCTGTCAGACTCATTCCTGCACAGGGAGCGGACAGCTCCATTCACACAGTCACACATTCATCCATATGTTCACACATTCATCCATTCACACAGTCACACATTCATCCTTCAGTAGTCATGAATCCATCCAACCGTTCACACATGCACACATTCATACAATTTCCATCCATTCACACATTCATCCATCTTTTCAAACATTCATCTACTGATACAGTCATTCATGCATTCATCCATCTGTTCACACATTCATCCTTTCAAACATTCATCCATTTAAACTTTCATCCATTCATCTAAACATGGATCCATAGAAACATTCATCCATCCAAATGTTCACATGCTCATACTTTCATCTGTCCCTGTCCATTTAAACTATTGTACATTCATATGTTGATACTTTCATACGTTCATCCATTCATCTCTTATTGTTGTCATTGTGGATGATAGTCATGAACCGGAGCAGAGGTCAGAGGTCATTCAGGGTTTCATGATCTGAGTTACTTTGTTCAGATCTCAGTAGTTTCACTCAGAGCTTCACCCCGTTAGGCCTGTGAGCCACAACAAGGGAAAGACAGCATCAATGGAGCCCCGATTCCATGAGTCACCATGGCAACGGGGACGCAGAGGGAGGGGCTTTCACCCCACTGGAGTCTAATGCTCTCAAACACCTGAAAGTCTGATCACCATCTGATACGTGTTGAATTCTCTGCTCTGTAACGCCGGACCTTCATCCAGGGATCGTTACAGAAATGATCCATTCACATGTTAGAGAAAAAAGTCTCCACCTCTCTCTGTTGAACAGGTTAGTTAGTCCTTCTCTAGGTTTCCTTAGGTTGGTTAGGTCTTACGGTGCGTTTCCACCGCACGCGACGCAAATTTTTCGTGCGATGAGATTACATACAAAGACAATGTAATGACGCGATTGTCACTCAATCTTGAGCGGCGGACGGCGAGCAATGACGCGGCGGGCGGCCGGCAGCGAGCGTTTCCAGTGAAAACTCCACGCGCCCGTCGACTTGCACTGCCAGTCGGCCCCGCCCGCCGCTCGCCGCCCGAAGCCAATGCCAAGGCAAGCGGTGAGCGGCTTGGGGAGAGCGGCGTGCGCGATCTCATTTGTCCACTGCTTCTGATGGAAACACAGCGTCAGCCTGAAGCAGCGCTGGAACCGGTGTCGTCCAGGCGCAGCTCCTGCAGTGCTGTGACGTTCAATGAACGAACGGCTCTGTTAAGTGAACGTCGAGAGCCGGTTCACAGCTGTCTGAGAGCCGTCCCTTTGTGCAAATTGTCCACACTTCCTTCTCGTGTCTCCTGAGTGTCTCCTGAGTCCAGCTGTCACCGCTGCCTTCATGTGAACCACAGAGTTTCAGTTTTCTGCAGCAGCTCCAGTCACCTGAACGCAGCAGCTAGCTAGCAGAGGAGAAGTGTGTAGAACCCGGAGAGGAGCTGGTGTTTTGGAATAACTGGTTTCCCTATTAATTGGCGACTGGGTTTCTTTCACGTCCCTTGTTGCTGATAGATGCTAAAAACCAAACAAAAAGCCGTTCAGACCTTTAATGAGTCTGATTTCAACACCTGCTGCTACTAGCAGCAGCAGCAGGAAGTGCTAAAGGAAGTCAGTCACCAGTTAACAAGGACACCAGTTAATTTGAAACACCGTATTGACCGCTTTATCAGAGGTTTAAGCAATGGAACACCCACCCACACACACACACACACACACACACACACACACACACACACACACACAGACGGACAGCCGGGTGCACACAGGACTGTGGGACAAACAGAAGAGTCCTGTCCACTGCTGCTGAGCAGGAGACGGTGATGAGGAGGCTGTGATGTTTCTGCAGGATGTTCTGTGTTGCATATTTGTACCAGCGTGACGCGTCGCACAAATGAATTCACACACCAGCGATAAAACTCGTGCGTCTAGCGCTGCGCGGTGTCATTTGTCGCGCGAATGCAGTTGCGTTAATCGCGTC
Organism: Salarias fasciatus; assembly: GCF_902148845.1. Lineage (NCBI taxonomy): Eukaryota > Metazoa > Chordata > Actinopteri > Blenniiformes > Blenniidae > Salarias > Salarias fasciatus. Next base: position 20,208,316 of record NC_043752.1, on the reverse strand, counting down.
CTGTGGAAACACACCGTTAGGCTCCTGGGGCTCTGGGCCCGGCTCTGGGCATCCGGTGCCGGTGAAGTCGGCACCTACCGTTCTTTATCTCGGTGCCCTGAGACCCTCCAGCATCTTGATCTACTGGAAAATCTGTTTTAATTCCTCATTTTCGTTCTGATGAACATAAATAATGTGAGTTTCTGAGATCTGATCGTCACGTCTTTCAGGGACTGTTGATCTTCCAACTTCTACTGACTGACTTTTCACTTTCATGAGTCAAAATAAAAATGCATTTCATTTACATCCGTATTTCACAACACCCAAGGTCACCTCACAATAAATTAAAAAATCAAACACACACACACACACACACACACACACACACACACACACACACACACACACACACACACACACACACACACACACACACGTCCACAAAGTCATTCTATCCTGAGGAATGAGGAAAAGGACATCCTGTGGTGTTTCCCCTCAACTGTATAGCTGGAAACTCCCACCCCGCAAACAACAGGAACACACACACACACACACACACACACACACACACACACACACACACACACACACACACACACACACACACACGCGCAGTCTTGTATTTCTATCCTTGTGGGGACCTTCCATTGACTCCCATTCATGTCTAGCCCCTAACCCTGACCCTTACCCTAACCCTAACCCACACCACAACAAAGCCTAACCCTAAAGAAATGTTTTTGCACTTTTACTTTTTTCAGTAACAACAACATGGTCAAGAAAACACTGTTTCTCCTACTTAGGACCGGAAAAAGGTCCCCACAAGGCACGTCGTTTCACGTTTTGCTATCCTTGTGGGGACATTTGGCCCCGACAAGGATAGAAATACGAGAACACACACACACACACACACACACACACACACACACACACACACACACACACACACAGGTTTGTATTTCTATCCTTGTGAGGACACTCATTGACATAATGCATTTACTAGCCCCTAACCCTGAACCTTACCCTGACCCTGACCCAGACCACAACACAGCCGAACCCTAAAGAAATGTTTTTGACCTTTTACTTTTTCAGTAACAACAACATGGTCAAGAAAACACTGTTTCTCCTACTTAGGACCGGAAAAAGGTCCCCACAAGGCACGTCGTTCCACGTTTTGCTATCCTTGTGGGGACATTTGGCCCCAACAAGGATAGAAATACAAGAACACACACACACACACACACACACACACACACACACACACACACACACACACACACACACACACACACACACACACACGTCAGGGTTTGTTTAAAGCTCTCTGCCGCCTCCTGGTGCTTAACTCTGGTAGAGCTCATCAGTAGGTTCCTTCTTGATGACGTCATTTAGAACTTCACTGCAGAGTTGCAACAATGTATCAGTTTTAATGCAACATTGTTTTTTTTATAAAACAGAATAAAGTGCATTATATTTCATATAATTATTAAGAATTTAATGTAAATATCAGCATGATTTAACATTAAACGCTTTCATTTAAATCACTGTGACTTGTTAATATGTATAACACAACTCAGCTTTCAGTTCAACTCAGTTTTATTACCTCCGCCAAGGAGGTTATGTAATCACTTCGGTTTGTTGGTTGGTTGGTTTGTTAGCAGCATCACGGAAAAAGTAATGGACGGATTGCAATGAAACTTTGTGAAAAGGTGGGTCTTGGGCTCACTTAGAATCCATAAAATTTTGGTGATGATCCGGATCACTGTCTGGATCCAGGAATTTTTCAAAGGATTCTTTATCATTGAGAGATAGGGCAGTCTTTGACATAGTTGGGCATAACTCAACAATAAATGACAAGGGGGCTTAGCAAAAAATTACAGTGTCAGTTCTTCAATGACTCTAAGAGATATCAGCTGCTGATCCAGATCAGGAAGTATTCCGGATACCAAGATCCAGAACAGACAAAAACAGGGGGATTCCGGAGTGTCAGTCGCTGTGAGGAAACACATTATGAACATGCAGCACACAGCTTTCTCCCAGACATTGTTGGTGTTGGGGAGAAATACAATGTTTTTTTTATTATATGTGGTGTTCTTATTGTTGTTGGGGACTGATTTGAGCTGTGGTGGAGGTCTGCGCTCTCTGAGTGCCAAATTCTAGTTTAATATAGTATCAAATAAAACAGTCATTTCCAGAGATTTTTACAGAGAAAAACCCATTTTGAACAAGGATAACAGACTAAGGGAAGGAAAGAGGAAACTCTGTCTTTAAAAAGGAAGGATCCTTCCTGGACAGGTTAGAAGAGTCCTGGAGTCAGATCAGATGAGCTTCTGTTCCATTCTGTTCTCTCTGGGTCCACTGAGGAGTTTCTCCACCTCAGTAGTTCTTCTTGGTCAGTCTGCTGCCTGCCTGCAGGGGGCAGCAGAGCTGTGCAGGAAACGTTTCATCTTCCTTCCTGAAGCTGAGCTCTCAGGAACCCAGACTGAGTCAGGAGGGTTCAGACTCACTGCTCAGCCTCAGGAGGGCTGCCGCGAGCCCATGAGCAGCGAGACGTGTTGGTTCAGGAGCGCTGAGTCAGCGTTCCTTCTCAAAGCACTCACAGATACAGGAGAGGTGGAACCCAGGAGCGAAACGCTAAATTTGGACTCCTTTCATCTCCTGGTCTTCCGGCGGCTGAGGCTCTTTGAATCCTGCAGAACCGCTGAAGTGTCTGAATGTTCTGCTTGGTGACAGATTCAAACAACAATCAAACTAAAGCTTTCAAACAAAAATTAACATGAATATCTTTAAACAGCCTGAGTTGATAACAGAGCTGTTAAATCACGTTTAATCCTCTTGAGGAACGAATTACTGAGTTATTTCTTCAAAAGGTTGTGGTATTGATTTGTTACTACTTGTGGTAGTTACTGGACTTCTTCAGTGAAGTTTGCTGTTATTGTAGCGTTAGCATTAGCATTAGCATTAGCTGAGCTGTTAGCGCTGCATGTGTCAGTGTAAATGTGGCCTTGCTTTAGTTACCAGGAAGCAAGAACAAATGGAGAGGAAGAAAGGAAACTAGCAGGTCAGGACTCACACTTCTGAAGATGCCTTGCTCATTAACTGTCCTCTGAGGACTCTGCAGTTCTGGGGCCCTCATACGGTCCAGGATGAGTCACATGTCCTCTCTGCACCCTGGGAGCCTCGCACTCCTCCAAACCTGAGTCGTCACTGTAAAAGCCCCGTGAATAAACCATGAGATGATTGTTATTAGTGCAGATCCAGAAGGAGAGGCGGAGGATAGAAAACTCCCCTCAGAGCGGGACGGGCTGCAAACAGGCCTGAAAGCACCGCAGGCGTCCAGCCCAGTTCTTTATTTATGCTACGGTTCACTCTGGACCGTCACTTATTCCATCTGAGCGGCACACTGGAAGCCACTGCTGTCAGCCTGCCGCCATCTTCCACAGGAGACAAACCAGCGTCTGTCCATGTTCAGCACCGTTTTAGAGTGCAAACATATAGAAGCGTCTGCATTATTCATCCCAATACAAATCCCATCCGAAGCTGCTTCTTCCCACCTTCCATTATTCATCTCTTCTGACTGTGAGGACGCTGCGTGGCTGAGGCAATGTCCATCGCATTGGAAGTCCATCTTACCCAAATTAAAGGTCCCACATTACGTAAAAATGGATTTCTGATGGTTTTCTAACCGTAATCTGTGTCTCTAGAGCCTGAATGAGTCTCCAGGAGGGAAGAAAGTCTCTCATCTCCTTCACTTTTTAGCCAATGTGAGCTCAAACAGGAGATTCAGAGAGGCAGCTGCAGCCTGTGGCCTGGAAATCAAGGTAAAAAAAAAAAAAAAAAAAAACTCCAGAATTACTCTCATTGTGTGCATATACTGCTTGTTTATTAATTGTTTAATGTGTGTGAGCTCCTGTGTGTGTGTGCAGGTGCCTCGAGAGTCTATCTGTCTTCACTTCCTGTCTTGTGGTGGTGAGTTTTGCAGTTTAGACCCACCGGACAGTTTTTTCATGTTCAGCACCAAGGACAGCGGTTAAAGTGATGATTATTTAATGCTGTGAAAGTGGTTTTATTTTGGTCTGATCTGGTCACGTGGTCAATTACTGTCGGCCTCCTGATGAGGAAAAATATAAAATTTGAATTTGTTAGAATCTCTCAATGTTTTATCGGAGTGTAGCTTATGGCAGCCAATCAGCAGCCTAATGAGAGGTGATGAGATGCACAGCAGGAAAGAAATGGCATCGGCGTTTCACATTTAGTGGTCTCCCTGTGAAAAAGTGACCGATTTCCCGATCAAGGATCAAAGATATTTATTATTAGGGCTTGAGCACTAAAAGTGCCAGGACCCTTCTGTGTGAGAGGGAGTCATGAGGGTCCGAGCACCAAGGGTGTGTAAAGACTGGAGTGGAATTGCTCAGAACTTTGCACAGTTTGCCTGACGTTGCATCAGAGACCAGCGGTGGTGGACAAAGTGCTCAGCTGCATTACTGGAGTGAAAGTACTGATACTCATTTCCCAATATTACTCCAATACTAGTCAAAGTTGTTGGGTCAATGTTTTACTTAAAGCTAGGGTTGGCGATTTGAATGAGATACATTTTTTTAAATACTGGTTAAAATGATCTTTATGACCCGATGGGAAGCAATTCATAGCGTGTTTTTAAAGTAGTCTGGAAAATATCCGCTATCTACAGCAGGAGTAAAACGGGAAAAACAGCAACCAATAGTCTTGAGGGGACACCTTTCTTTAAACCAATCAAATCCCTTCGCCATTCGACCTGCCCCCTGCGCGTACATGTATGCGTGCACTGACCCTGGTTCAGTGCGCGCGTAGAAGGACGGAGCATCGTTGCAGAATGGCGGAGACGAATGTTTGGGGGTTCACTCACTGTTCAGTGCGCCATACCTTGGCGTTGTGCAAATAAAGAAAAATGAAGAAAGGAAGCGCTGAGGACAGGTTACGCCAGGAACGCACTGGACGCGGAAGTGCCGCACGCGCCGCGAACGTTTCCCTTCCCAACCGGAGCTCCTCCAATGGGGTGGGAGCTGGGCGGAGCTAGCTAGGCGGAGCCTTGGGGATATGCTACATGCTAACGCTAGTTTTCCAAGATCGCCAACCCTAGCTTTAAAGGAATACTCCGAAGATTTTGGACCCACACCCTGTCCCGATCATTTACAAAGTGAGATAAGCTCATAAATACCTTTTTTGTGTCCGTCCGTCCAGCTGCTGGATCCCAGCTGTTAGCATCGTAGTTAGCTTAGCTCAACTGCTGGAGGTGAAGAGGAGACAGAGCCGGACTGACGACAGTGGACAAAATACTCCTTCCAGTGGTCCAGGGGACGGCGTATTAGCACGTGAAGTAAATCCGAATGGTTCTAAAACATTTTAAAAGACGTGTTATCTTTTCAATCCATTAAAATAACGTTTTGATACACAGACCTGCGCATGGCAGCGCTCTGGAAGGATATACCGGAGCACAGCCGAAATATCCTTCCGCGGAGCACTATGCTTGTGCAAAAGGTATTTATGAGCTTATCTCACTTTGTAAATGATAGGGAAAGGGCGTGGGTGCAAAATCTTCGGAGTATTCTTTTAAGCTAAATTACTGGAGTAGCTGCTTTTGAAAACACTTCAGTAAGAAAAGTAAATTTCACAGCTTCTGCTGTCAATGGCAGCAGTTTGTACCACTATTTAGATGACTTTTCAATTTTGAATTATGGTTTGCATGTTTGAAACAAATAAATTCATTCATTCATTCATTCATTCACTATCAGGCATGAGGCCAATCAGTCACTGAGCGGAAGAAAAGGAACTTATTTAATCACTCAGTATTTTCACTACCTGGAAAACTTCTCTCTTACTTGTCAAGCATTGTAATTAACTTGGTGTGTTTGTTGTCTAAGGTTAACATTAGACACACAGGAGTGGCTCCAGTACAGCAAAGCAGAATAAAAAATATAATTTCACTGACTTTAGCGCAGTAAACAAAGCAAACATTTGAAATGATACAAATCACTATAAATTTCAAATAACTCAAACATGGCCTTGGGATACGGTCATGGGTCAATCATGGGTGATGTTGTCTTAAATCGTCCTCTGTGTCTGCTGTTGGCATTCTTACTGCTCCCAGCTCTCTCAGGTCTGCTCTGCCTACCTGGCACAGGTACGGCAACTCCACAGGGACAAATCACACAGGGTCACATTTTAGAAGAGAAAATATTTTTTGTATGAGTCTACAGATCCTTGAAATAATAATAATAATAATAATAATGATGATGATGATACATTTTATTTCAAAGCGCCTTTCAAGGAACTCAAGGACACTTTACAAGATTAAAACAACAAAGATAAGAACAATAATAATATATTGATTTCATATTTATAAAAGTCAAGTGCAACAGTTATTGGACGGGCTGCACAACGTCGCCTCTGAACATTCTATTTTCTCCCCTCCTGGGCGTACAGCAATAAATGGGAGGCGTCTGTGTTCTGCCTCCATCTGCTCACCTCGCTGCTGGAGCAGGCGCCAGTTAGCGGCGCGTGCTTCGACGTGGTTAATTACTTTAATGACATTATTCGATACGCCATTGAGCTCCGGTGGCGTTTTCCGGCTGTCCAGAGATGTGCGGATGGACATTCAGGTGCAGCTCCTGAATCCCAGCAGTGAAAGCAGACAGCCGTCCGGTCACGGCGGCGGCGCCGTCTGAGCGTATCGCCACGCTGAAGGAGCGTTTCTCCTGTGCTAGCTCGAAAGCCTCTGGCCAGAGAGAATCAGTTCCTCACCAGCAGTGAACGGTTTCTTTGCCTCAGCAGTGCGGTTCGCCACCAGGTGTGGCGCTCTCAGCATGACCTGGTGACCTTGAGAAGACCTTCTGTCTGAATGCTCCACAGGGTTGTCTTTTAATGCAGCGAGCTGGTTCTTCTTCGTCTCCTCACTGGAGAGCCGTCTGGGTGAGCGAGAATCCCCGGATGAATCCATATTTCAAACTGGACTCTTGTGTAGTCTGTTATGAACAGATTTCTTTTTCTTAGGACTTGTAGAGTCTCCTCACTGGGCCTTTCTCCTTTCTTCGGAAACTTTCCAAAGTTTTTCACTCATTTTTCAAGCTTTATGGTTTAATTTAAACATGAACGAATGACGAGACCCAGGAAACCGTTCTGATTGAGAGACTCAAAGGCTGATGCACCACAGATAATCTGTCATTTATCAAAATAAACCAGAGTTCAGACTCAGAATGATTAAAACAGGAAGTTATTGGTTCTTTCTGTGTGGCCCGGCACCAAATGACCCCGGGGCCAGTGCCAGACCGGGGCCCGGGGGGCTCAGGCTACAGCTCACCACACATCTGCTCCTGTGAACGTCACAGGAAAACAAGTGTCAGTCTGGACGGACAGTCGGAGCAACAGGACAGAAACGGTCGCCGCGGAGCGTCAACATGAACTCACCTCGGCTGGAAGCGACGCTGTCTGTCCGGCCGCCGGGTCCCGGGCTGACAGCCGGGAGTGAAGGGGGCAGAGGGGAGGAGGCTCCAGACACGTCGTGCAGACTCATCCTGACAGACTGGGGGGGTCAGGCAGGAGGTCCAGCTGGGGGGGGGGTTCAGGCCGGGGTTGTGCAGTTTGGTGTCCGAGCTGTTCAGAAGAGCTGGAGAGGAAGAGCAGCCTGGCAGAGGGGCGGGGTTTCTCCTGACGCCGCAGGGTGGTGTTCAGAGCGCTGCTGACGGCGTCCTCAGCTGACCCCATGGCGCCTGTGATTAACCTTTTGAAGCGTTTGATGGAGTCCTGAGAAAGGTCTTGGAAGATCGACATTGGCTTGCCCTGACCTTCCACCCGTCTTTCTCGCCTCCCGGGGTTTGGACTTCAGGACCCGCAGCAGAACGTGACGTACCGTGGCGTCACAGGCTGCTTCTGTAGGCGCCTTTGATTTCACCTCTCGTTCTCCTTCACCAGCAAGAACTCAGGTTCTAAAACGATTCATGTCTCTTCATGTGTCTTACTGTGGCTCTGTCCTCCGGACATCCTGTCGTCCAGCAGCCTCCAGATCCACTGCCTTCTCCTGTGGTCGGTTTCTGCTGCACGGCCATCTTCTTGATTCGCTCCACTGCATTTGTTCATTTCTCAACCGTTTTCATCTTTTTGTCCTTTTATTCTTTTCCAGTAGGAAACTATTGATACGTTTCCCTGGTAGCCATGGAAACGGGAGGCCCAGCTGGTATGCTGGTTGGTGCTTTTGGCAATATGTTCAGGCAAAGTAAACACAAAGGTGAAAATAGTTCTGTCCCCTAGGGGGCGATGTGACAGGAAGTAGATCAGAACCATGAGGTTAAAGTTAGGCTGTAAAAACCAGCTGAATCCCGCTGAAGTGAACTGATGTTTATTCTTCATACAAACGTTCACAAGCAAGCTGAAGTTCGCACAAAGCAAACTCTAAACGTGATTCACCGTTGCAACAGAACCTCAGGATTTCTTTTCACAGCAGACGACGAGCAGCCGGTAGACGTTCAGGATCACGACCAGGAAGTTCTTAATGGCGAAGAAGATGAGCATCTGGTGAACCACGTCGAAGTAGATCATGACGATGAGGCGGACCGCCAGGAAGGGCCCGTCCTGGATGAAGAGCGCCCCCGTCGTGCTCCAGATGTCCGTCCTGAGGTGGGAGAGGAGGGAGGGGGCGGCGTCCGAGACGTCCTCAGAGGATGAACCCATCACTGGAGACAGAGGAGACACCGACCGGCCCAGTGGGGACAGACCGTCAGTGTGTGTCTCATTAGCCTGATGTGTCTGTGCATTAAACCCTCTCCGTCAGTGTGCGGTTGCCAGATTGTCTTCAGCTGTGTTTTTCTCTTTCTGTCTGGATTTCTGGACTTTGCGTTTGTTTTGACCTCGCCTCTCACCCTCCCTCTCGGACACCTTTGTCGAGTCAATGACTTTCTGTCTGCTGCAGTTCTGTGGTTGTAGAAACAGTTTCGTACCTGAGATGTGCAGCGGAAACTGCAGCATGCTCCACGTCCAGACAGCCAGAATAATGTAGACCATGGCTGGACTGCTGTCCCTGTCTCACACACACACACACACACACACACACACACACACACACACACACACACACACACGTGTGTTTGATCGTATGTCCAACGTATTCAGAGTGACGCGTCCCTGATTGGTGTCCTCCTGCCGCTCCCGTCTCGCTCACTTGATGTCAGCCAGCGTTTCGGAGGTGAACTCCAGGATGTCGGCCGCCGTCCCCACGAAGACGAGCAGCAGCTGTGACAGCTGGTTCCTGGTCAGCTCGCCGGCGGCCGGCAGCAGCCACTTCCCCAGGACGAGCAGGATGAGCAGGATCTGGTGGAGGGCCAGGATCCAGTCGTCTGCACACAGCGTGGTCAGAGGAACCTGAAGGAACCACAGGACGCAGTTTGGCCTGCGCAGGAACAACCTGAACGTAAACTGACTCACATGTTTAACATTTAGGTAATAAACTGTAAACCTGATGAGGTACTTCACTCAGACTGTCGAGAGCACTAACCCTCACCCAGAGCGTGTGACGGAGTGAACCGATGCGGCTGTAATTTCTCCTCCATGCGGAAAGCGTGGAGCGGAGGCCACTTCAGGAGCAGGTTTTATGGTGTAAATCAGACACTTTGTGTTTGCGCTGTTTTTCCTGAGGGCGGCGGTTTCATTAAAAGCGGCCGCTGTGTGAAGGAGTCCAGGGTAAAAGCGGGGAAAACACCCACGGGCCTCACAACGGCCTCTTTGAGGCCGGCTCAGCGGCGGAGACGCTCTGTCTAGACGTGTGAGGACATGGAAAAGACACGGAGACCCACCTTGAACCCTTCGCTGCCGCTGGAGTTGTTCCACAGCCTGAACAGAGCCCGGATGTTCTCGGTGGAGTCCAGTTTATCGCACTGGAGAGACGAGGACAGAGCAGAGTGAGACGGGAGGGACGGCCTCGGCGGCGGAGCAGAACCCTGCCGTACCCTGGAGTCCACGGACTGATGTCCCCGGTGGTGGAGCTCCAGGATCCAGATGGACGGGATGATGCTGATGAGGAAGAGGAAGATGGCCGGAGAGAACCTGAGGAGAAAGAGGAGTTAGTCCAAAAGCCGTCTCCTTCTTCTGTGGTGGCTACAGTGTCCCCAGGACGTGGTCGGGTCGTACCATTTGTAGTCGTTCCCCCTCCTCCTCCTCAGGGTGAGGATCATCTCCGCCACCAGCGGCAGGTAGAGGCCGGTCAGCAGCCAGTAGAGCCCGTCCTGCTTCACCCACACCACCCGCCACACCGCCGCCAGGGACGCCAGGATGAAGAGCGAGCGGGTCGCCACAGCACACACAAACCTCAGGAACATGCCGGAGGACAGCCGGAGGACAGCCGGAGGACAGCCGGGCGCCGGGACAGGCTGGAGGACTGCGCTGTGCAGAGGGTGGAGACAGCAGCTGGAACACACCTCCAACCAGCCAACCGCCCGTCCCATGAACACAGCTCCCCTCAGGACAGTCCTGCACAAAAACACAGCATGGACAGGAGTTACTGCAATTAGGGGAGGAGGAGGAGGAGGAGGAGGAGGAGGAGGAGGGGGGGGGGAGGAGGAGGGGGGGGGAGGGGGAGGGCTGGTTCAAAGAGTGTCCCTCATTCATAAAGAGTATTTCTGTTCTACTCTAAAAGCAGGAAGATTACTGTTGGTTAAAGCACATGTTCATTTCACAGAAGACTGTACTGCATCAGTTTTAGAAACTCTTCATCCTGAAATAGTTCACATCTTTCAGATTCAGAAAAAAAAAACCCTTTGCAGAACTGAATGTTTACACGCCACAGTAAACAATACACACCACAAACAGAAAAGCAGACATATAGAAGTCTAGAAAACTCTTCCTCATAATGACAATAAAAGTAAATCTAATCTTTTCTCATCAAAGTAGAAATAAGCATTTCTGTTCAGATACATAGGTATAAATGAGTAGAGTCAGACATAAACTAAGTAGACTCCCTGGTTTCTATCTGCTTGGCCGCCATCTTGGATGAGGATCAGGTTCAGTACCTTCAGTCTGGTAAAGAAGAAGGTCTCACTGGATGCACATGAAGACTTTTTGACTTGACAGCACGTGTTCCTGCGGTTTGGGTTGTGGCAGTACCGACGCCCCCTGCAGGACGACACCGGGAGCTTCATTCATGATTTAAATCATTTCTACTTTTGAACTGTTTCTTTAATTTTCATCAGCTGTCTGATGACCGACTGTCCTCAGGCGGCTCTTCTGATTGATAGTGTTTAGGGAGCGCTGAAGCAGACCTCTGGCTTCAGGAGCCTTCAGACCCTCATGGAGACGGCCGTCCTGCTGGAGGCTTCCACCGGCTTCCACCATCAACATCCTGCTGGGGTCTTCAGAGAGCTGGACTGGAATGGGGCTGAGAGCAGCAGAGGAGCAAAGCGTTTATCAGAAAAGACCGTGGGAGTGTTTGCTTGTTTGTCTCAGCAGAGACAGAATCTCCTGGGCTGGAGTGTTGAGTCACCGGCCGGGACAGTGTGAGCATGAATAATATACTGGAGCCACCAAATGTCTTCACTCATCCGACTTTCACAAAGCTTTTATCAGATCGGCCAAATACAAAGTGTCGCTCAGGGAGAGAGAGAGAGAGAGAGGACGTCTGAACAGGTCTGCTCAGATGTCAGAGCCGCTGCTGTTCCAACACAGAGCCCTGTGGAACGCCACTGCAGCCTCAGACTCTCGGGGATCGGACCTCCCGCTGCACCAGAGCCCGTCAGTCGGCTTCATGTCCGGGTCCAAGATTAAGAGTTAACTTAACTGAACTGAACGTCACACTCAGCGTGTTTTCAGTCCGGCTCTTTTGAACTTGCCGGGTTTTTGTTGAGCACTGTGATTTCCTGTTTCATTCTGTTTCTCTGATGTTTTCCTGACTGGACTGAAGCCTGACTTGATACAGCTAAAATAAAGAGGATGCTCAGCAGAGAATACGGTCCTGTCCAAACTCTGACCCGTGCTGCTGTCACCATGTTGGAACTGTGACCGACCCTCAGCTGCAGCCCAGGAGGCCCTGGAGCTCATGGGTTCAGTCAGAACGGAGGTTTGGGAGGGTTTCCGTCACCGTCTCTGATGTTTAATGTGTTCTGAGAAGCCGTGAAGCTTGAACTGCAGACCTGCAGCGGGTCTCTGCCAGCATGTCCATGTGGGCTCAGCATGGTGCAGGGCTCCGCTGGCAGCAGACCCTTCGCCTGAGATCAGGCCTGGAAAGACAAGAACACACAGGCAGGACGGATGCACGAGCGCCTCCTGTCGCCTGAGACGAGAGTACAGCCAGCTAAAAATAGGAATATGCACATATCAGAAGTGGCGGCTGGCCAACAGGGGGCACTGTTGTATCAGTGAACAGCTTTGTGCGTACAAGAAACTTCACGTTTCTTCTTTTCTTTCTCCACCATATCTGTTTTTCCTCGGGGCTCCGCAGAAACTAACAATACATCACGTTTTAAAGTATTTACTTACAACCTTCACTTAATGAGCATGTGTGAATTATTCACCTGCTTATTTCCAATAATGTAAAAAAAACCACATTACTGCTGAAATGTAGAGATCCAGTGTAGTGAAGGTGAAACATGCCTCGTGTCTTTTACTGGAGATTACATGCTGAGTGATGAGTGTCAGCATTTCACTGAGCGCAAGAAACTCCAGTGAAACAATGTGGCCATCCATCCATCATCCATCCATCATCCATCCATCCATCATCCATCATCCATCCATTCATCATCCATCATCCATCCATCCATCATCCATCCATCTATCATCCAACCATCATCCATCCATCCATCAATCATCCATCCATCCATCATCCATCCTTCCATCATCCATCCATCATCCATCCATCCATCATCCATCATCCATCCATCCATCATCCATCATCCATCCATCCATCATCCATCCATCATCCATCATCCATCCATCCATCATCCATCATCCATCCATCATCCATCCATCATCCATCCATCCATCATCCATCCATCATCCATCCATCCATCATCCATCCATCATCCATCCATCCATCCATCATCCATCCATCCATCATCCATCCATCATCCATCCATCATCCATCCATCATCCATCCATCCATCATCCATCATCCATCCATCCATCATCCATCCATCATCCATCATCCATCCATTAACCATCCATCTATCCATCCATCATCCATCCAACCATCATCCATCCATCATCCATCCATCATCCATCCATCCATCATCCATCCATCCATCATCCATCATCCATCCATCATCCATCCATCATCCATCCATCATCCATCCATCCATCATCCATCCAACCATCATCCATCCATCCATCCATCATCCATCCATCCATCATCCATCCATTAACCATCCATCTATCCATCCATCATCCATCCATCCACCCATCCATCATCCATCCATCATCCATCATCCATCCATCATCCATCCAACCATCATCCATCCATCCATCCATCATCCATCCATCCATTAACCATCCATCTATCATCCATCATCCATCCATCCACCCATCCATCATCCTTCCTCATCCATCCATCCATCATCCATCCATCCAACCATCATCCATCCATCAATCCATCATCCATCCATCCATCATCCATCCATTAACCATCCATCATCCATCCATCATACATACATCCATCCATCCATCCATCATCCATCATCCATCCATCCATCCATCCATGATCCATCCATCATCCATCCATCCATCCATCCATCCATCCATCCATCATCCATCCATCATCCATCCATCTGTTATCATCCATCATCCATCCATCTGTTATCCATCCATCTAGCCATTAAATCATCCATCCATCCATCCATTAACCATCCATCCATCCATCCATCCATTAACCATCAATCCATCCATTAACTGTCCATCAATCCACCCATCCATCATCCATCCATTAACCATCCATCAATCCATCATCCATCCATCCATCCATCCATCATTAATCTGTTATCCATCCATCCATTAGCCATCCATCCATCCATTAACCATACATCAATCCATCCATCCATCCATCAATCATCTGTTATCCATCCATCCATCCATCCATCCATCAATCATCTGTTATCATCCATCCATCCATCCATCCATTCATCCATTAACCATCCACCCATTAATCATCCAACATTGATCATCCATCCATCCACTTATTAACCATCCAATATCCACAGTCCATCATCCATCCATCCATCCTCCATCCATTAACCATTCAACATCGATCATCCATCCATCCACCTATTAACCATCCAGCATCCACAGTCCATCATCCATCCATCCATCCATCCATCCATCAATCATCTGTTATCCATCCATCCATCCATCCATCCATCCAGCACCCTCTCCCAGTGAGGTTCTCTCAGTATTTCAAAGGTTGAATCAAACTTCCATGTTTGATTTAATTCCTGTCAAAACAAATTTTCAAGTTTTTTTTCACTTAGGAAAAAATGTCTGAGTTTCTTCTTCTCCTGTCATTGTAACGGTTGCCATGGTTACCACAACCCGCAGCTGTTTGATTACCAGCTGACGCCCCCCCCCCCTCCCCCGGGCCCCGCCCCCTCAGCTGACGTCACGCCGCGCGGCTCGTCTCCCCGTGCGGACGGACTGAGCGGAGTAGTGAGCGCGCGGAGCCGGACCGAGGAGCAGCGGAGCCCGCAGAGAGCAGCCAGGTACCTCCCCCCGCGTCCCGCTGCATGCTGCCCGCCCCCCCAGTCCCCCTGCCCCCCCGCCGACATGTTTACCTCACTTGCTTCCTGACAGACACGTTTCCAGCACGTTGACGCTTGTTTTCAGCGGAACAGCGTTTGTTGTCAAGCTGCCGTTCATCATTAAATCTACATGTTAGACCTCCAGGCTCCGCCCACACGCACGTGTCAATCACAAGTGGGAAACTGTAAATGCCAGATGAGTGTTCAGCGTGTGATTTCTCCTCTGCTCCTCCATCCTTCCTCCTCCTCCTCCTCCTCCTCCTCCTCTCAGCCATGCAGATGGATCAGGCAGCAGGAGTCGACGGCTGCTCAGCGCTGCTCGTAGAGGGTCTGAGTTGGAGGACCAGAGTCAGCTTCCGGGTGGATGACCTGCTGTGATCGCTCCACCTCCCTGCTCTGCACCTGGAGACCTCAAGACCAGAACATCTGGAGACCCGGTCACCTGAAAACCAGGGGATCTGAAGACCAGGAGACCCAGGGACCTGAAGATCGAGACACGTTGAGAGCTGGAGACCAGGAGACCTGAAGGCCTTGGGATCTGGAGATCTGTAGAGCTGGATCTGAGACCGCAGAGAGCGGATCATCTCTGTACATGGACCCCAAGGGTTCAGGGTAGCAGGGGGGGCAGCAGGGCCTCCAGGAGACGCCAGAGGAGACACCAGAGCAGCGCACACTCAGGATCAGCACACTGAAGCTCATGGTAAGGTTCTGCTGGTTCTGCTGGTTCTGCTGGTTCTCTGCTCAGTTCTGGGAGGATGGATGAGATCAGGGCTCCAAACCAAAACCAAGGATTTTCACAGTCCGGACAGATTTCAGAATTCTAGAGAAAAAAGAACAAGTGTCCAAATTCACAGATTTAAGTGGTTATTTTAAGAAAAGAGATGATCCTGAGATTAAAGGTTCCAGATTATAAGACAGAGGCGTCGCCTGTCCAGCCTCGGTCCTGAACTGCTCCGGACTGGAACATGGTTCCATTCAGGGTTCACGTCGGTGCGCCTTACTCTGACGGTCCTGCTGGTATTTCCTCATCTGGCAGCAGGCGTTCTCCTTTCCTCGTGTTTTTGATGCATCGTGGCAGAAGTTCTGAGCCATCTGGGGGTCTTTATGTACCTTTAAACTGAAATGATGACGATGGGGAAACCGGTGGATCTTAGTGCAGGTCTGTGTTTATGATGTGTTCCTTCCCACAAGTATAACTTCTACAGTTTATTGAGGTTCAGCTGGTTTTATTGAGGTTCAGCTGGTTTTATTGAGGTTCAGCTGGTTTTATTGAGGTTCAGCTGGTTTTATTGAGGTTCAGCTGGTTTTATTGAGGTTCAGCTGGTTTTATTGAGGTTCAGCTGGTTTCATGTTGTGTTCAAGCTGAAAACGGTGACTCAGATCAGTCGACCCTGGAGAAGCAGCAGCCTCCTGGTTCCAGGTTCTGATGGTTACAGTGGATTTATTACTGTGGCTCAAACAAACTCTGTCGTTCAACCAGTGTGAACCCGAATGTGACCCAACTCTGGATTTAAATACACTTTTCTCAATGTGCTGTGCAGTTTTATTTCCAACAGCTGGTGAAGAGTTCCATCAGTGCTGCTGCTCTGATAAGTTTAGACCAACATCGCTGTTTAAAGGATGAACAGCAGTGAGACTACTAACCTTTAGCTACTTGCACGTACCGAGTAGCACTGATCACAGGACTGATTAAATGCCAAAATGTTTAATTCATGATCCATACGAACACAAAATGAGGTGTGAGCTCTACACACACCTCCAGTCTGCAGTATGCAGAACGACCTACACACTAGATGGAGGGACGGCGCTCGCTGCTGATGAGCGAATCAGCCACACTGTAATCATGTGTAGCATGTAGCGTCAGTGGAGGGTGAGCCTGAAACGCTTCAGCATGTAGCATGTAGCACGTAGCATGTAGCACGTAGCGCGTAGCACAGCTCGGAATTACATGCTGCTGTTGATCTGCTGCTGGTTAAGCTGCTGGTTAAGTTACTGGCTAAGGTGCTAGTTAAGTTGCTGGTTAAGCTGCTGGTTACAGTACTGGTTAAGGTGCTCGTTAAGTCGCTGGTTAAGGTGCTAGTTAGATTTATGGTTAAATTTGTGGTTAAGTTGCTGCTTTAGGTGCTAGTTAAGGTTCTGATTGAGGTGCTAGTTAAGTTTCTGGTTAAGGTGCTTTTTTAGTTTGTGGTTAAGTTGCTGGTTAAGTTTCTGGTTAAAGTGCTGGTTAAGTTTCTGGTTAAGTTCCTGGTCTTGTACCAACTCTCTTTCTCCTCCTGATATTCTTCAGAGTTGACAGTCTGTCAGACTTTAGTGATTCTCATGAATTTTACAGACTCTCCAGCTCCTGGACGTCGCTCTGTGGGCCGCATGGCTGACAGACGGCGCCGTGTAATACTCACCTGGTTGTGTCGGCCATCTTTTCCCAGGTTGCAGTGCTCTGTGCAGTGCTGGACTGGAGCCTGGTCCTGGTTTGGGTTGGTCCCTGGTATTGACCAGTCTAAATGTTGGTTCTCAGTCCTCCATGGAGATCCCGTCAGTTCAGTCTCCCTGATCGTGGAGACATCTCTAAACACATGCTGAGATCAAAATGGAGCTTTGTTTGAATGAAACACGACTCTTTGAAATCTGCACCGCTCCCAGAGGATCTTCCTGGCAGTGGAGTCATGGATTATTGAAGTTTTTCCAGACTTGGAGACAGAAGCTGAAGAAGGCTCTCAGTCAGGAGCTGTTGCTCATGTCGCTGTGGCCTGGTCGAAACCTCACCTCAACTCTGACTCTGAGCCGATGGATTTTCAGATTATTGGGCGAATTGCAGATAAACAGCTCTGGATTTATTAAGGACACTTTCAGGAATTTCTGTCCAGGATTATATTAATCAGAGCAAAACACTGATGGAGGCTTCTTTCTCCAACGTCCAGCTTCCTGATCAGAACTTCCCTTTAAAGCCATTCAGCACCCAGACAGGAAGTGACGGCCAGAAGAACCCATGCTGAACGTGCTGAAGTCTTCTGTCTTCTCTTTAAAATGTCCTTTTCCTTCATTAAAGAGTGTCAAACAGCAGCGTAGCAATCCGGGTACAGTTGACACTGTCGGGCTCGGAGGAAACAGATTTCAGATCAGGACTCAGTCTGTCTTCGTCCTGATCACTGACAGCCCTGACTTTCCTCCAGGACCCTGACAGCCTTCAGACGCCGCAGAGATCAGGGAGTCTGATCCTGAGGAGGTCTCTCTGAGGGGACGTCTCTCTGAGGGGACGTCTCTCTGAGGGGACGTCTCTCTGAGGGGACGTCTCTCTGATCTTGAGCGTGTCAAGCAGAGATTCTTTCCACTGTTCTCAGATCAGAGACTTCCTTAAAAAAGACACATCACTGCTATTCCAACCTGCTTTTCTTGTCCACTGAAAAGAGCGAAAGAAGGTACGATATGAAAACGTTAGAAACACACACTTCCTGGTTACAGATGCTAAACGTGGTTGCCCTAGCAACCAGCACTTCCTCCCCCCAAACACTTCCGATGAGACGAAAACACGAATGACCACAGTTCTACTTTAACAGCAGCTGGTTTTCAGCTGTTCTTTCATTTCATTCATTCAAAAACTGAAGCATAGTTTTTAAACTACAGATGGATGACGCCCCTGCTGGTGAGAGCAGAGCTAATGTCTGCAGATACGGTTGTTCCCCCCGTTCGGTCCTGGACTGGCCGGACCCAGAAACATCCTGGTCTCAGTAGAACTCACTGGAGGGACTTCAGACCGGCTGGCATTCAGGACCCAGGCTGATCTGAGGAAACAGTCTGTGAACCCGGCGTTGTTGGACAGATGACTCATCTGCGAACCGTCGAAAGACGGAATAATTCGGAGCTTTAGCTGATGCACGCGATCAAACGGTGTGTTTGGTGAAGCGGCCGCGGCCGGCCGTCGGGGACGAGCGGAGTGTGATCTGCGACTCGCCTCTGTTGTTTTTTTGTTTTGTTTTTGTTTTTTTCATTTCGTGGGATCTGCAAAGGATTTAATCAGTCATGCTCTGTCTAATAGATGGGCTGTTCAGCCGAGCGCGAGGAGAGCGCATGCTGTCCCGGAGAGAGAGAGACGAGAGGAGGAAGACATGACAATGTCTCTAAAATACACAGCCGTGGAACACAAAGGGGAAGCGAGCTGACGCTGTCGTGGAGAAGGAGCCAAGTTAGCTCTTGATTTTTGCCTCCACAGGAATCTTCAGCTTGAATTATGCACATGCGAGGAGGAGGAGGAGGAGGAGGAGGAGGAGGAGGAAGGCCTCGCTGCGATGTGAAGGCACGTTTTGCCTCTTCACACAGAGGGAGCGCCGGACCTGTCCGGGACGGGCTCGTCACTTCCCCAACATGAGTCACGTTCTGCCAGCCTCCTCCTCGGCTCGGCCCCCACGGCTCACTCATCCTCGCCCTCGTCCCTGCCGGCACGCTCACGCCTGTTTACCGACGCTTCCCCGTCCAAGCCGATCACCCACGACGGCCACGTCTTCTATCTGGCTTCCAACGCCAGGGTTTTCATTTATTCCCACGCCTCTGGTCATCGCGGCTCGGCGGCTCGCTGCCCGCCGCCGCGCTCACGAGAAATTAAAGGTCAAACGGAGCCGCCAGCAGCGCTAATAAGGATGGAGGTAAACAGTGAGCGCGGTGCCGCGAGGGCGAGCTGCATCTTCCCCCCGAGGACAGACCCAGACTCAGAACCAGCCTGTTCTCAGCAGAACCCACAGGGACCGTTAGACCGATGCTTTGGGGAAATACTCTTTGAATCCAAAGCTGTTGGCCAGATGACGCCTCTATGAAACTGCTGAAGCTCGGTATATGATGGGACCTTTATTCTCAGCATTCTGCCTGAAAACCCATGGATTGCGACTATTTAGTCTTTTCTTTTCTCATTGAAATTGGCCAAATGTGTGACGTTATTGGCCATTATTACGTTATAGGTTGAAACAACCACACATTTTGTCGATAATGTAATAAGTCCTGAAGGTGTGGTCTGCTGTGGTATGAAGCTCCGCCTCTTCAGCAGCAGACCCGTCAGGTTCAGTAACCTGATCAGTGCTGTTGAGTGAATTTCCATCCAAAGAGGAGAAACGCTTCAAACGATCGATGCTGTTGATCATTTTTTAAAAAACATCCATCGTCTTGTCATCCCGATCTGAAACACTGCGAGAGCAGAGGGCAAACCCCGACGCCGGCCTGACGTCAGCGGCTGTGTGCGAATCTGGCCGAGCGGGTAGTGAACACTGTGGCTCAGAGAGCAGAGGCATTCTGGGATGGATTCTCAGGCGGTGGTGCCAGGCGCTGTCAGGGCGGAGTCGGTGTCCCTCCTCCAGGCGCCGGTGTAGAAACACCCATCGGCTCACATGTGCAAAGTCTTGTGCTTAATGCTTATGCTGTGGAAGAATAATTATAAAGAAGAAAAGCCACAAATACATTATGGTCCAAACCCGGAGGGGCTCAGTCTCTAAAAACAACCTCAGAAGCCTGAAGATGTCCAAACCAGCGGCCTGCCGTCACCTGCTGCGTCAAAGGAAATTTAAGGACTCTTCTTTGAGCGAAGCTCAGTTTAAACATCCTGAGAGGAGAAGTTCTTTCAAGTTAGCACATTAAGACGTGACAATCCTCATCCCGTCATCCTCATCCTCATCCCCAGTCTGCTCTTCCCTCTGATCTGAGGCAGTGCAACACGCAGCTCCATCTTCTTCCTCCGACTGACTCATGTTGAGTCAGCAGCAGACTGTAAAGATGCTGCTTCGTCGTCGGAGCTCCGGCTGATTTAAATGCAGAGCTCTCTGCTGAAATCCTGGAGTTCTGAAGGCCGAAGATCCGAATCAACATGTAGCATGTGGAGGTGACGGGAGGAGGTGGAGCAGGTGGAGCTGGGTGGTGGTTGCAGCTGTTCCAGAGATATGAGGAGTGTGACAAGAGGACTGGGCTCGGATCAGCAGGGCGGCTTCAAAGTCCGGCTGAGGCCACGTTTACACACAGCTGGGTGTTTAAAACACGTTTCTTTTACACGAAGCGGCATTAAACCTGGTTCAGCTGCTCTGAGCAGCCTGGCCTGTAGGGGGAGAATCCTCTGTCAGCTGCTCCTGCAGTGTGTGTTGTTCTCCACCAGGGGGAGCGCTGTAGCAGACGCCTCGCTGTAGAGAGGAAGTGCGCTCAGGACAGACTAAAGCGAGCTCCAGAGTCACACTGCGTGTGTTTACATCAGACTTTTAAATTCAAATGAAGGTTAATTCTGCTCTAAAATGGCCATACAAACACCTGAAAGCTTTATTTAGAATTAAGTTTTATTTTGAATAATCTGGCGCTAGTTTATTGTCCTTTGGGAGCGAAACCATATGTAAATTAGGCAACTTAATTCCGGTCGTTCTGTGATGCAATATGCCAAGATGGCGGCCGGCGGCAAGAGTTTGACTCATCAGGAGACGATTTATTTAATGGGAGCCTCAGAAGAAATGGATATAATGAAAAGAGCATAACAGTGCAAAGCTGTAGCATCGAAGCTAACCGAGAAAGAAAGAGAGAAAATCGCCGTCCAAACGGAACTCTTCAACCCCCAGAGTTAAAGAGGATTTAATCCTTCATTTTTCACATGTAAACACCAAGATCATGACTATACTTCTGAATTATTTATTTCAGAATAAACTAATTCTGAGTTAAGAACACCATGTGACCGTGGCTAGTGGACGTAGAGTTTTGAGGTCACTGTTGTTGTTACGCCTCAGGAGAGGCTTGACCGGAGAGGTCCAGGTCCAGATGAAGCTCTGAGCTGGGAGAAAGCCGCCGGTCGGACTTGTGCTGGGAGAGAGTCCTGCTGTGGCCCGGCGTGTTGGTTTGACTTCATATTTCAGGAGCTGCTGGTTCCATGTTGTACATGTTTAATGAAACGCAGCCGGTTATTTTAGGAGCTGATGTCACGGAGCACTCAGGAAATCCAGCCAGGAGGAAGACAATGATCTCCTCTGCTTCAGGAGCTGCTGTTCACTCTTCACCACGGTGGTCACATGTAGAAAACATGAGAAAGCCCAGCGTTCTGCCAAAACTCACTCTTCAGTCTGGACATTTGTTTTGATAAAGATACAGTAGATGAAACTGTTGAGTGGATCTAAATGGATGTGAAGGAAGCCATGATGGGGACGATGGACGAGATCTCCGTTCTCCTCCAGCGGCTCATTCGGTCATCCTTCAGCTCTGCGTTGCTGTGAGACTCTGTTACAGTTCATTAACGCTCTCCGGATGAACATCGACGCAGGCTGGAGTCACTGCAGGGCTTTGGAAAGACGCAGCGCAGATCGCCTCAGTTAGCTGTACGTAGCTCCAGGACCTCCCGATAGCTCCAGATAGCTCCAGATAGTTCCTATAGCTCCACGTAGCTTCAGTTAGCTCCATATAGCTTCAGTTAGCTCCACGTAGCTTCAGTTAGCTCTACATCTTCATCCCCAAGTATCCTCATGATCCCATGGCCTCAGTTTAATTCTAATGACAGCTCAGCAGGTCTTGAGGAAGGGAATATGGTCGTAACACACCGTCAAAAACAGTTCTCTACACCTCAGGACAAGCTGAGCATCGAACCGCAGACTCTGGGATTGGACAATGATCCGCTGTACCAACTGAACAACCGGACCGGATCCCAGGTAGCCAACTGCTTTGTGCTAAAGTTTCAGTGTCGGAGCCATAAGTCAACCCCGGATCTGTAAATGACCTTTGGCTAAGCCCCACCCCCCAGTTACTGAGCTGCAGTAGAGTTCAGAGCAGTTTGTAGTTTACGACACCGAGCTGCTGCTTCGTCGTCCTGATGGGTTGTGAGGGCCGCGATGGCAGTGCTCACTGCTTAGAATTCTCTTTTCATATACGTGGCTGAGTTTCCCTGCTCGGCTCCAACCGCCGGAGGACCATCTGGGCCGTTTTGTAACATCTACTGGCAGCAGTCAGGCAGCGTCCGAGCCAGCATTGTGCTGGTCCGGTGACGGTGTAGGTGTAGCTGTGGGTGGCGGGCTCGGAACGGTGACGGCGTGGTTCTCTGTTCCAGGATCTGAAGCGAGTGCTGTCCTTCCCTCCATACCCCGGGGATTACCTGCACCCAGTGGTGTACGCCTGCACCGCCGTCATGCTGCTCTGCCTGCTCGTCTCCATCGGGACGTACATCGTCCACCACAGGTGAGACCCACGTGACTCAGAATCTTTCTGAGTTGTATTCCTGGTAATTTAAAAGTCATGACGGACAGGTAACCCTCACCTCTCCTCACTGTCGGCAGCGTGATCCGCATCAGCAGGAATGGCTGGCACACACTGCTCAACTTCCTGTTTCACACCGGACTGACATTTGGAGTCTTCGCCGGAGGCATCAATCAGATCAGCCTGCCTTTTGTGTGTCAGATTGTAAGTGTGGCTTCTCTTGCTTTCCTGCCGTTCGGCGGCGCGCTCGTGATGCCGTCGTCTACGATGTTGTTTTGACGATGTGCAGTTTCACATGATGAAGTCTAGAAAAGAAAACAAAGGGCTGCAACACATTATTTCAGAGGGTATTAACGTGATTCCTCCCTCGTCAGCTGGTACGAGGATGAGCATCTTCCTCATTCTGAAGCAGCGTTTTCACCTCTTTTTCATCGTCCCGGAAGAAGATCACAAACTAGCTCACTAGATCAGCCGTTAGCTTGGTAGCTTAGCCACTGGTATCAGCCCCTGTGTTTACATGGGACTTTTTATTCCTCTATAAATCTGAATAAAGCCTAATTCTGCTCTAAAATGACCATCTAAACACCTGAAAACTCTAATCAGAATTAAGTTTTAATCCAAACAGACCGGCGCGTTTATTCTCCTTTGGAAGCAGAATTATCTGCTAATTAGGCAACTTCATCCTGGTTGTTCTGCTCCGTCGTGATGATGCAATTTTCCAAGATGGCGGCCCGCAGTCCGCGTTTTGACTCATATGGAGACAATTTATTTAACGGCAGGATTAGGAGAATTGGATTTAATGAAACGAGCGGATTGACGGCGCTTAACAACGCGGACATTTTCAAAGCTGTAGCGTCAAAGTTAATAGAGAAAGAAAGAAGAGAAAAGAACGCTGTTTACTTCCAGTAGACGTCAGTACACCACGGCCGCCCCGTCCAATCAGAACGCTCCACAGACCCCGGCGAGAGAGAGGAGTTCATCCTTCATTTTTCCCATGTAAAGCCAAGCTCAGGAATATAATTCAGAATTACTTAATTCAGAATAAACCAATTCTGAATTAAAAACACCCTGGAACCATACTCGATCAGCTGTTAGCTTCTTAGCTTAGCTACTGACAGAAACACTGATCACAGTTTTCATATTACATGCATCTGTTGGTGGAGATCCTCTGAAAACAATGTGTGAAACTGTTGTTTATAAGACTTCCAGTTTCAGAGGAAAAACATCATCGGTGTAAAATATGAATTTCTCTCTGGATTTGAGATCAGCAGATTAGAGATGAAACTAGCTAGTTTTCTTTTTTTCCTGCTCATGTGGCTAGCAGCATGCGGCACTCTGGAAAATGAAGTTTATTTTAGATCATCTCACTTCTTCCTTCAAGGATCCGTATCTGCCCTGTTCTGCTGCATTCCAACCGAAGTGCATCATAAATTAAATATAGCTACAACATGGGTGTAGTTGGGTGCAGCAGTGCAAAAGGAATCGGATGCAGCGCAGCGGCGCTGTTTCTCCTGGTTCACTGGACATATTTCAATGCATTTCTCACTCTGGACCTGCTCGTGTGTGCAGGCCTCAGACGCCGTGCACGCCCTGCACGCCGTGCACGCACATCAGGATGCAGTTTGTGCTTTGGGATGATTGACCACCAATAAACTCCAACACATGCTAATGGAGCGCTGCAGGATGTGGCGTTTAGCACCTTGATTAAAGGAGGTCTGTGGTTAGAATGTTAGATTTACAGGTTTCATTTTCCAACGATAGCAGATGGCTAGCATGCTGCTAGCTAACATGCTGCTAGCTCATGGAGTCAGAGGCAGAGATCTACTGAATACATTCAGTAGAAGAAGAAAAGTCCTCTCTAGACTTTTGGTATTTTCCAGAGAAGATTATTTGAAAGCTTTTGAGTGATTCAGCAGGACTGATGGTTCCAGAATGAGTTCCCCGTTCCGTCTCAGCTCCTCAGTGGGTTCTAATGCCACGTTCTCCCCTCAGGTCGGCATCGTGCTCCACTACGCCTCTCTGTCCACCATGCTGTGGTTAACATTCACCGCTAGAAACATCTGTAAAGACGTGTCCAAAGACCCGCTGAGGACTCAGGACAAGACCGGAGCGGGCCACACCCGGCCCAAACCCACAGTCCTCCGGTGAGCTTTCACTCTTTGGGCTGCATTTCATCATCTGAAAAGTGTTTTTGAAAATGAAAAAGTGTCAAATTTGCTAAAAAAAACTGTCAACTGTCAAAATGACTAAAGCTGCTGGAGCAGTTAAAACGTCAGGCAGCAGCAGTGATTCTCTGAAGACCCGGCAGAACCGATCCAACATGGCCGACCTCCCGTGTGCCTGGTGCTGACGCTGAATTCCGCCCTCTGCAGGTTTTATCTGGTCAGCGACGGAATCCCTCTGCTCATCGTGGGGATCACAGCCGCCTTCGGCCTGGAGAACTACGGCAGCAGGGACGACGCTCTGTAGTAAGGACTGCTTCGTCCCCCCCGGTGAGGGTCTTGGTGGACCGGTCAGTAACGGGAGCGTTGTCTTCTTGCAGCTGCTGGATGGCCTGGGAGCCCAGCCTGGGGGGGTTCTACGCCCCCGTCAGCCTGCTGGTCCTGGTCATGTCGGTCTACTTCCTGTGGACGTTCGTCCAGCTGAAGCGCCACCCGGAGAGGAAGTACGAGCTGCGGCTGCTGACGGAGGAGCAGCAGCAGCTGTCCTCCGCCGAGTCCTGCAACCCGGACGGGGGGACGGCCCCGGGGCCCGCCGGGGACTGCCCCCCCTTCGCCGCGGGGGTGTCGGTGCTGGCCAACGAGCACTCCTTCAAGTCTCAGCTGCGGGCCACGGCCTTCACGCTGTTCCTGGTCCTGTCCACGTGGGCGCTGGGCGCGCTGGCGGTCTCCATGGGACACTTCCTGGACATGGTCTTCAGCTGCCTGTACGGCGCCTTCTGCGTGACGCTGGGCCTCTTCCTGCTCATCCAGCACTGCGCCAAGCGGGACGACGTCTGGCACCGCTGGTGGGCCTGCTGTCCGTCCAAGACCAAGACGGAGGACGGGGGCGGGGACGGGCGGCGGCCGGACGTCCATCAGCCGCACTGCCACATGAGCTCCCCGGGCTCGGGCAAGCAGCCGCTGCTGTCCCCGCCCCTCATGCACGCCTCCTTCCACAAGATGACTCCGCCCCCCCAGAGCCCGACGCCCAACCACACGGGGCCGTGCTGCGTCGCCGTCATGAGCCCCGTGAACTCCGCCCCCGTCTCGTCTCTGGCGGAGCCGGCGTCCTCGCCGCGGCCGCAGTCGCTGCCCGACGAGCTGCCCCGCCCGCCCCTCCCCCTGCAGAGCTGCCTGAGCGACCGGGCCAAGTCCCGCTCCTTCAGCCGGCCCCGCCCCTGCCTCCAGGACTACCGCGCTCACATGGCCTCGGCCAGCATGGACGGCAGCGTGCACGGCTCGCACCTGGACAGCCCCCTCGCCGCGCACCGCCCGGACGCCTCGCCGCTCCCGGACCTCCAGCTGCCATGCCCCAGCCCCCACCTGGACAAGCAGCTGGCGTCCTGCCAGGCGCTGCAGCGCCAGACGTCCTGCCAGAGCGTGCAGGACTCCATCGCCTCCTGCCACGCCCTCAACATGCACGACAGCATCACGTCCTGCCACAGCCTGCTGCTGCCGCCCCAGGGCGCCGCCGCCTGCCAGTGGCACCTGTACGGCTCGGCCGACCCCCCGCCCGGCGCCGCCGAGCCCTTCGCCGCGCCGTACCAGCAGATCCCCGACAGCTACGGCTGCCCGCCGCGGGCCGCCGACAGGGACAGGGATCTCCTGTCGGTGGAGGCGGAGCAGAGAGGCTTCCCCAGGAACACGCTGCCGCGGCAACACGCCACCATGAGCCGGCGGGCGGCCATCGGCCGGAACAGGAGCCTGCAGGAGGACGGCCTGTTCGGGTCGGACGCCACCGGGAACATCCGGACTGGCCCCTGGAAGAACGAGACCACGGTATAGCGCCGGACTCCCAGGCGTCCGGCGTCTGCCTCCCCTGAACCGCAGGGGGCTCCGTGTCCTGATATCTAACGTCCCTTTATGACAGAGTTTAAGTGTGTTGCTGAAACATTTTTATATCTGGGAAAGATCCATGAGATTCAACGGTGCAGTCGGTGTCGCAGGAGAACGAGCGGAACGGAAACATGACGGTGATGCTGCAGACAGAACACTCAAACTGATGAACCCCAGCAGGAAGTAGAATGAAGCAGCTGGACTCTTCACTCTGAACGGCCGGGAGCCACCGAGGAGGTCCGGGTTCCGGGCAGAGCAACCCAGAACCCGAACACTGGACATTAAGGCTGTCAAACAGCAGAATTCACATAGTTAATCACCAATAATCACAGATTCACTATATTTAATCAAGATTAATCACAGAATTCCCACAGTTAATCATGATTTATCACACTTAGAATTGCATGTTTTTGTCTTTCCAGGCAGTTTTACGCCCATAGCTTAAAGCATTCAGTCCAAACAGGAAATTAAATTCTGTCATTTGAACAGTGAATTGAAATTCAACCGGTCTCCCTGAATTTAACCGGTGATTCGGTCCGATCAGCAGAACTTGGCAAAACCCAACAACTTCTTTAAGTTCAGATCAGTGACCTTTGACCTGTGGGCTCTTTTCTTTCACTGGCGATTTGCTGCTTCTCGTCGTCTTCGATCCGCTGATTCATCTTCCTGCTGCGGTTCATCTGTTGAGAATCCCGAGCTAAAGAGTCGCTCTACACTACATCTACTGCCATGTTCCAGTGTTTTTATTAATTCAGTTCATGTATATAAATAAACCCCTTATAAATTATATATAAATCATTAAATCTATATTTTATGAAAATGCATTTAAACTAAATCATCTATATTCAAGTACACACCTACATACATGCACATGTATCTGATTCAGCATGTCGCTCATGAATTTCTGGAGCCAGCTGGACTTCCTGGAGGAAACATGCAGACTCCAGTCCGAACGGCTTACAGACCCGGTTCCTGTGAGGTGCCAGGCCCAACCGGAGCAGTGGGATAACATGCAGTTCACAGATCGCGGACTGCCTCTTTGAATTCCTGGATCTGGCCCTTTTTTAGAGACCTATATTTGTTAATGGTCCGTTTCTAATGGCGTTTTCACTCCAGCATTTAAAACGTGAGCGGTGGCACATGTGGGAACACCTGAGTCCGTGTGAGCATGTGTGTGTTGTGTGTGCTACAGTGCATGAGTAGGAACTCCCAGACGTGGCGTGTTTGTGCTTTGTGTACTTCTTACCCTGGACTGATCCTCCCGAGTGTTTTACGTGGATTAATGGAGTTTCTGGAGCTTTTCTATGGAGACACTTGATGTTTTCTGCCAGACGGACTCTCTGGCTTCACGCTTCGCACCGGTGTGACCTGTAGTGACCTGTAGTGACCTGTAGTGACCTGCAGTGACCTGCAGTGACCTGCAGTGACCCTCGCTCTGGGAGGAGAGTGCCATGTTTGCACCGTGCCAGTTTTCACTGTGATGAGAAGAGAAACACTGGATTCTCAGTGAGTTTGTAGCTTTGATACAAACTGAACTCAGGTTTTTAGATCATCAGCATCAGTTCAGACATTCCTCTGATCCGCCGCTCCCCGGCCGATGGGTCGTCTCTGAGACCCCCGAACCCTCAGCCAGAGTCAGGGCCTCCTCTTGCCGACGTTCATGAAGAAGCAGAGTGGCCTCCACAGTCAGACCCGTCAGTCCAGCCGGGATCCTGAAGCCTTCTTCATGCTTCATCCTGTCCCACCGGGACGGGGCTGCGGGTTCCAAACCTCCGGTGAATCTTCACTCTGTGTTGCTGCTGCTTTATT
This sequence comes from Salarias fasciatus, assembly GCF_902148845.1. NCBI lineage: Eukaryota > Metazoa > Chordata > Actinopteri > Blenniiformes > Blenniidae > Salarias > Salarias fasciatus. Next base: position 20,179,566 of record NC_043752.1, on the reverse strand, counting down.
GATATTTCATGACTTCCCTCTCCAGCTGGACGGACTGAATTCGGGACACTCCATGAATTTGGTTTTTAATTGAAAGAGTAGCACCTTCCACCTCTATTTCACCTCCAGAATACCAGCTTCCCCCCGGTAACCCCGACGGCCCGAGTCCACCGTCTTTCATCGGGGCGCTCTGCTCCACCGGCAGACGTGACGGTGTCGCCACGCTAACTGTCAGCCGGCGCCGACCACCGAGGTCATGTGACGTGTCCACGGCTTGACGTGTGTCTCTGAACCTGCTAGCTTCCTGCTGGACGCCGTCCACGCCTCCCCCGGTGACCCCCGACCCTGTGAGACCGCAGGAGGACCGTGTGAGCACTGTGTGTCGTCTGCACTTGAAATAAAGTTTTACTGTGATAAACCGTCCAAGTCCCGAGTCCGTTTATTGACAGGAAGCGCTGCAGAGCACAGTTTGCTTCTCATATCTTATCGTTTCTCTCAGAACCTGCACTTTGAGCGTCGCTCATGTCGCTTGTTGGTCTGAAGTTCAGTGTTTGGCGTTGAATTTGTTTTTTGTCTCAGGTACAGTGAGTGTCAGACCAGCTTCACTGGTAAAATCCAGGAGTCGTTTCAACAGTTCAGCGATGCTACATGCTAAAGAGTCTGACGTTCACACACCAGCGATGCTGCAAGCTAAACATGATTAAAGTTCATTAACAGCGAGCTCGAGCGTCACGTGGCGGCGTCTCTCGTTTCACCCTGAAGGCAGAGCGTGCTGCTAGCATGCTAACGGCATGCTAATGGCATGCTCACACTGGTTGAGCCAATTAAAAGAACAAGAACCGAATCAGCAGCAGCCATGGGTTTGTGTTTAGTGTTGCAGAAAACACACCTACCTGTGTGTCGGTCCGGTTTGTGTCCCTGGAGAAAAACCGTTAGTCTGTTTGTGAAGCGTTTCTTCTCTAAAACATTGGGGTTAGCATCTCAGAGCATTTTAATAACGCTGTCATTGTGATCATTAATGCTTTCAGTAGGATAAAAGTAAATAAAATCCTCTAATTTTTATTCAATATTAATAATTGTTTTTTTTTATATACTTTCCTCAGAAAAGGTTAATTTCATACACAAACTGAAATATTCCCAGACTTCAGTATTTCTATCATTGTTACATTTCATCATTAAGCCTTGAACATATTTATTTAAACATTTACTGATTTACTTTTTAACTAGTTTGATATTTTTATATTTTATTGTGTTGATTTCAACTCAGTTTGGAGTAAAGCTGTAGAGTTCTGGGTTAGATAAAGTCTTCCTGTTGATTAATCCACCATGCCATTTTGAATGATGTGATAATTCTGCTTTCCCATCGGATTGACAGTCTCAGCTGGACCAGTCGATGTTATCGTGTTGATAATCGTGGCTGTGCCGTTTCCAACAGGTCAGAATCGGCCTCGGTCCACACGCTGACGGCTGTATCGATCTATAAATGTGGTTTTATCGGTTCCACGTCTGTCATGTCGATGGATTGAAAGGAAAAGCCGTTGTGGTGATTTCCTCTGTCTCTGGCGATGTTAAAGCTCCATGTTAGAGGTCTCCTCCACCCATCGCTCCCATCCCCCACATGGCGCTCTCCTCCGTAGCCACGGGCCACTGGCCTGAACCACTTCAGCAGCAGAGAAGTCAGAAAAATTATGCAGACGTCCCTGATGTGAGCGTGACCTATTTCGAAGCCCTACAGAAGCCTGCAGACCTGGCCGTCTTCCTGCTGCGCTGACCCATCGCCTGCACCTGCCCGCGCCACGCGCCGCCGCTGAAGACCGCCGCGCCGCCCCGATTTCGGCAAAACGTGCCGCAGCGGCGCGTCCTGTTCTGGGCGCCGCTTCACGATGCATGCCTGGATCCGCGGCCCCGATCTGTGTCATCTCACTGAAACGTCATCGTCCTGTTCTGTGGCGCCGCTGTGAGAGAACATTTCAGGGACGTCTGCAGAGTATTGGGTTTTTTGTGAGTCTGATCAGTCAGATGCAGTTTGTGATCAGGTCCAGGAGTAACAGGGCTTCATCCTGACCCAGAACGAGGGCAGAGAGCGTGACACCGATCAGCCCGGAGCCATGGGAGTACATGTCAGGTTGTTACCCAGAATGCAGCGGGGCAGAGGAGCATGTTATGGTCATGTATAATTCAGACACTGATCTGCATTGTGTTCCACCGCCATGGCTGATCACATGCAGTTCTCTCACCGGACGCGTCCGTCTCATCCCGGCTGTGGACTGGAAATGGAAACGACGTCTGTGCTGACCCTGGACCAGCTGGAGGTCCACGTCCTGTGGACTGCTTCTGGAGTCCAGATGAGGAGACACGAGCTGCAGACGGTGGAACAGCTCCGACCGGACCCGTCCCCGGAGGTCAAAAGGTCCCACGGCCTGTTGGGTTTGTTCCACTCACGAAACAATATGAAGCTGTTGTCTCAACATCAACCAATCATCGACCGTCACACTGACCCACATGCCTACGGTCAGGACATGAAGGGCGGACCTGACACAGGAAGACGTGGCTGATCGCTATAATCCCACCAGGAACTACGCTTTCCCTTCTGTTTCTCTTCCTCTTATTGGAAATCTAATTTGCATTACCTGCCTGGTTATGATGCAAAATTCCAATTACAGTGATAATAATAAATATTTCATTATCTCAATGCCTGCAGTCCACAGTTTGTTTATTTATAAGGAAGTTGATTATAGAAAAAGAAGCAACCTTAACCTGTACAGCAGAAAGTCTGTTTCTGCTCATTTCCTCCTGTTGAAGAGACTCGTCCTCTCCAGAAGAGGAGAGGGGATGATCAGGAGGCGCTGTGTTGTGCTGCCCTCATGTGGCTCTTCTCAGGTCCACCTCTATTTTATTTTGGAACACAGTTAAGTCCTCATAAACTAAGTCTCTTCTCTTTGCTGCTGTTTTCTTCTTGAAAATAACTCATTTGTCTCTGGTAAAGACGGATTGCGGTATTTTCTACTTATACATTATAATAAATGATAATGAAGTGAAAATGTCTTCTGTCATGGACACACCGTCTCCGTCCTGAGCCTGTTCTTCATGTTCTTTCTCGGCTGCTGCAAAGAGAATCTGTGACATCTGGACTACAGCGACAGGTTTGTGGATGTTGCTGCCAGCAGTCAATACTGAGAATCTGCATCTCTTCATTCAGTTTACAACACTTCAAGTCAAAGAAATCGATCTCACATGAGGAGTTTGACTAACTCAAAGTTCCAACATAACCTGGACAATAAAACGCAGAATGTTGACCTGACTCTGGAAAACCTCCGTCCTTATTCACTCATCCAGAGCAGAAAAACCATCGACTTCACCAGCCAACAGGAGGTTCTCCCTGCTTCTGTGGAGGTGTTCGGAGAACATGAAGGTTTGCAAAAACTCATAGTTTCAGGTACGGAGGTCAAATCACAAGAAATGTACATTTCAAGTTGAATTTGTTCGACTGGACCTGGTTCCTCCTCCAGACAGACATCATCTGTCCAAACAAATACCCAGTATTCATGATCAGAGTGTTAATGCTCTCCCTGTGCGTGTGGTTTCATCACAAAACTAACCACAGCACCCCCTCGTGGCCTGGCATGCTCACTACACCGTGCAGAGCGTGTGCCATCAATTAACGAACGCCAAACTTTTCTGAAACAAAGACACAAAAATGACGCGTTCTCATTTGAAACGTCGTGGAAGTAGTTTCCAAAACCAGCTGACCTGACAAACAAGGACGGTTTCACCAATAAAGACTCAGCTGGTGTGGTGAGAAGAGGACCCTGCCGAGGTCCTGCCTTCAGCAAGTGGAGGCTGTTTATTTCAAACCTTTTGAACATATGAAACATTGGCATGGCTTGCATTGTTCAGTCTCTCTTGCATATTGAAAAAAACAAAATAAAACATTCATTTCCACCGTCCGGTCATTTAATACAATCAATACAACCCATGAACACAATGCTAAGTCCGTGTTCTGCTGCCGCTCCAAAAACAAAGTATGTCACAAGAACGATGAAAAATAAATGTATGTACAGTCTAATGACAGTGAGCGGGTTACAGTACGACTGCGAGGAAAGGAAAAGTGGCGCCGAGTCCCGACACTGGATGACACACAAACCACAACGGTCCCGACACGAGTCCGCTGCCAAAGAACTGAAGACAACAGAAAGACAAGACGGGAAACAGTCCGTCCCGACATGAAGAACTTCTCAAACAAAAACTAAATCACACTGGGAAAAAGAGTATGAGCAGGTTTGGGGTCTGACTCTCTGGGTGATCAGGTCTGTCAAAGCGTTGGCCCGTCGGGGTTGTACTGCTCCTCAGACCTGGGGGTTGATCCAGCCACCCCCCCTCCATCGCCAGCACCACGGGTTCAGACAGTCATTTGGTTTGGTTTCCCAGAGAGGTGTGAAACTTGGTCCAGGGTCGGATGTGTTGAGTGAAGAGTTGAAGTGAGACATGCGACGGAAGATGAATCATGAAATGGACCGAGGGAGGGGAGAACACCACTAACCAATAATCAACCGACTACTGAGGAGGCTGCTTCAAAATGTTGTGACCAGACGGCTGAACGACTCTGGACATGTGGAAACGTTTCTGCTCCGTTTCCCTTCAGGAAACATGAAGCGTCTTAAAGTCCAAGGAGGAGCTGCACCTTTAACCTCCGACCCTGTAGAACACCAGGTGACGGAGGATCAGTCTGCTTTGAGTAGAACCACTACCACTCACCAACATCCAGACATTAATGAAAGCTGAAGGTTTAATCTGCAGTTCAGCTCCTCCAGGACGGACGGATTCTTTCTGCTGGTCTGTGGGAGAACTGGTGGATCATGAAGTTCCTCAGACCACCTTATCCACCATGGGCTTTCTATTCCGGACCAGTGTTGAACACTCAGGGTCACTGTGAGGGAAGCCCTGGAGAGATGACCTATGACCTGACCTGCCACTGGGGGTCGTTCACAGCCGGCCAATCAAAGAAAGAAATTTGAGGCCATTTATTACAGAAAATCAAATTAAAGACGAGACCTAGAGGTCTTCAAAGTGCTCGTGACACCAGCTTTCATGTGATTGTTGCTGTTTTCCTTGTTAGACGTTAGTTTCCTTGGAAGAACAGCAGAGCGGAGGACCAGAGGAACCAAGCACCGGGACACTGGAGGACCAGAAAACCAGAAAATGGAGGAACAGAGAGCCAGAGTCTTTTGTTCTGTCCACTCAAATATGTAAAAGAGTATTATTTATTTTTCATTAAAAGTAATTAAGTAAATTGTGAAAAATTTGTGATTTTACCCATTTATCATCAACCAACTTATACGACATAAAGGTGACTAAATATTGAGGATCTGATTTAACTATAAAGTCAGTCAACCCCAGCGGTTCACAGCCGACATGGCAGCGGATACGAAACCCCGCCTTCACTTCACTGGTTTCTCTCAGCTTGTTACCAGAGGATGACAGAAACCTTTCATCATGTTACTTCAATCTGTCGTTTTGGTGTCATGGGCACTTCAAAATGTAGTCGTTAAAAAATGAGGGATTGATGACATAAAGACACTGGCCTGAGCTGCCGACCACAGAAATAATTCAGCATTTAAACCAGAGCGTATGAAATGAGGTGAAACATTTTCCCCACGAACCGACAGCAGCCCCGGAAATCCCGTCTCTCACATACATTCTTCCTCTTTACCCCCAAAACAGTTTGATTGTGCACCAATTGGCAGACGAGAGACGTCAGGGTGAAAAACTGCAGGTTTAATAAAGACAAGTTAATGCTACACCTGGGAAAACCCCACAGTGGAAAATGTAAACTAATCCTGAAAACAGACGAAAGAACAAAAAAAAAAACAAAACACATACATTACAACAAAGAGGAATCGGTTGGACCAGAATATTTTCCACCAAAAGGATGAACCAAGAGAGGTGCTCTTCAAGAGAGAGTCCAGGATACAAATACCACTGTGCAGAATAGCAAAATATATAAAGTCCCTTAAACTAGATCTATGCTTTTTCAAATTCGGGAGCAAAAATGACAAACCAGGTGTGTAAGAAATTACCTGAGGAATTTAAGCCATCTCAGCATCCAACCCCCACCCATACCGTCCTCGTTCTGTCGCCAGTGCTCTAACCACGACACCTTCTTTCAGTGTACCATGTTCACAGTTCAGGGTGACGTGTGCGTGCGTGACACACCGTCACGCTCGCAGAAAATAATTTACCAGAATATGCAAATATTAAAATATTAACTAGGATTCAACTGAGAATAACTATTTACAGGGACAGAAACTACAGTGGGGGTTGTTCAAAATATACAACCTTAACCTTTTCCATTTTCATGGACCAAAACAAAACAAAAGAAAATAGTTGATGTTGAGCTTTCAGAAGAGTTGGTTCCAGTCCCTGGTGGCCTCCATGAGGTGCCTCTGGCCATGACCGATCCAGTCCTCTTGACTGTGGAAGAGTCGGCCACAGAACCAGCAGCTGAAGACGTGCTGCTGGTCACAAACCGATAGACCTTTCACCACCTCGTACTTTTTCCTGCTTCTTTTCCTAAGTTTCATTTTAAGGAGGAACCGCTCCCGAACGGAACTGCAAACTGCTCGGGGTGTCGGACGGTCGGTCTGAGACGACGTGCCTTTGGTCGAGGACCCCTCCTCTTGAGGGCGGAGCTCTGAGAGGAGCTGGATTGTTTTGTGAGAGAGAGCCACCTTCGTGACAGCACCTTTGTACCTGCTGACTATTTTCATGATATTGGCCACTTCAGGAATGTCAGCGTCGGGGTGGTTCAGCACCACGACCGGCTGGTGTCTACGAGGACATTTGATCTGCTGGTCCGACCTGAACGGGGCAAGTCTTAGTGTCCTTTCCACTTCTTTGGCTACAGGGTTCCACAACGCAGTAGTCTCCGTCGGTGCTTTACTTGAGAGTCTTTTCATCTTATACGCCGCTGCTGGAAGCTCGTCAAACAACGCTTTCCTCCGCCTTTTCCTTTGGCTTGGAGGCCGAATTGGCCTTGGAGCTAGGATAGGTTTATCTACTTCGCATGGCTGCACCTTCACATTCATTCGAGAGTTCATAATGCAAGATTCATTGACATCTTTCTTTGAAGTACTTTGCAGGTGGATTAATTTCTTTACTGCATCGGACGTGTTTGCATTGGCTTTATTTGATGACACCAGGAAACACTGAGTTTGAGGTCGAGTTGCCAAAAACAACGGTTGATTGCTTGAGGTTTGAGCACCACTTGTAAGAAGGCTCCCAGACGGAGAGACTATTTTGAAAATGACTTTGCCTGCAGAGCTCTCACTAGTTTGGTTACACTGAGTCCCAGTCTTTGCTTCTTGGTTGTTCAGGAGCAGGCCCGATTTAGGTGGAGAAATATATCTCAGCAAGAAGGCTTGGCGCCCACTTGGTAATGCGTTTGTTTTGTCGGTGGAGTTAACGGGCATTGCCAGAACTGGCCGGGAGTTTAGTGACAACGGCGCGTTGGTCAGTTTGAGGTGCGAAGTGCTGGGATTCTGAGCAAACTGGACGGACCTCTGCACTAGGTAGCAGGTGGGCTGTGTTTTTGCTGCTTTGTCTGAGGGTGTGTTATGCGGTGTACTTGAGAGGAACACAGGACCCTTCAGTCCTGGCCTGTTGATAAGATAGCGGTTGGTGGAGGTGCCAACTCCAGGTGGAACAGCTGAAAAAAGATTTTTGCCTTTCTCAGCCGAGGCTGGCTTTCCTGCTGGCAGCCCTACTTGTCTACTGCTTGGAGTGAGCGTCACACCAGAGCTGCTGCTGGACTTTTCCTGGCCTGGCTTCATGTAAGACACATTGATCTGAGGATTTGCACAACTTGTAATAAGTTTGAACCCCGGAGAGGCCTTGACCTGCACTGGCATGGCAAATCGATTATCAGCAGCCCTCAGGAGTACGGGCGGCTTTCCGTCTGGTAACTGGAGTAGTCGCAAAGTTGTTTTTGTGGGTTTTACACAGTCGCTGTTTGTGCCTGATGGTGCTACTCGTTCCTTGTTTATCTGCTGGGAAATTATTACATCTGAATGTTCTTTCACAAAAGTCTCTAAGGAAGCTGAACCACTATTAGTTTCCTGCTGTTTTTTGGATATTGGAATACTTTCTTCCTCAATTTTGATGATATTGAAGTCCTGGAGCACTGAATCAGGATTCTCCTCGTCCAGAGGATCGTCGACACTCGCTACACACTCATCAACCTCGACGTTCTCGTCTGCACCGTCTGTGGACGGTTCTGGAGAGTCGGGTAAAGCTATGTCCAGCTGAGACGATTCACACACACTTTCTTTGTCGGCCAAACGGTCAGACCTGTTGTCACGGTTTTGTGGTGGGCTTGGGGAGGAGCTGAACGTCTCCTTTGAATAATTGTGAAACGTAAATACCTCTTGATTTGGTGAACTCTGTGCACATTTTTCTGAGCCTGTTGCCCTTTCTGTGCTACAGGCAGAAGTGGTCAGCTGTGAAAGAGGCGTCGGGCTATTGTGATGTTTCTCTTCAGTTCTACCTGTATTACTTCTTTTTGTAGCACTTTCAGAAGAGGGGTTTCTGTTTTTTGTAGTGTCATGAGTAGCTTTCCCTTTGTTTCTGCTGGTAAATTCCTTATTCCCGTTCATAACTGCCAATTCAGCTGCAGCTCCACAGTTTTCCACCGTTTCGTGAGTAACTTTGGCGGGCGAGACTAATCTAGAGCCCTCACTATCACACAGTGTTGTAGTGTGACTGACTTGAGGACAATTAAGGCTTGTAACATCAGAGATGCGTATTGCAGTAACCGAGTCTTTTTCCAACAAACTTTCTTCAACTGGACGACTCTGGTCGCCGTCGTCCTCCGATTCATTTCTGGTGGGATGTAAAGTGTCCGAAGGAGTCGTGCCTCCATTAACCAAGGGGCTTGCTGGCGCCTCCATGTTGTCTCTTTGTGGAGTGGCGTTGGAGTTGCAGATGGAGGTTTCCTCTTCCTCGACCTTCACTTTGACAGCCATAATATCGCTTTGATCTATCTGGGTGCGAGACGCACTTCTGGGTGAAACGGCTAAACAGTGTGGCGCTGAGGAGATGCCGTCAGAGCACTGTCCGTTCTCAAGGGCGTCTTTCGCCGCTGTGGAGGACACGCCTTCAGCTATGGAATGGTTGGAAGTGGACAGCTCCTGATTGGCTGTCGGTACCACTTTGAGAACCAAGTGTTTTTTGCCGTCGACCACCTTAAAGCCCATGACTTTGGTTGTGCAGTTTGCTGGTAGGGAGATTTTGTTCTTCACCATCAGAACAGTCACTCCGTTAGCGTTGGTGTGACTTCCAGCCTCTGAGCTTGAAGAGTTCTCGCGTTCCTGTAACGTGACCGGTGTGGAGAGTTCTGTGGACTGAGGAACTTTGCTTTTGTTGTCCTTCTTCGCTACAGTCCCGTCTGTCAAGTGGTCCTCCAAGGAAATCTCCGGTTTGAGGACTCTCCCGTTTTGGTTTGATAAACTCCCAGAGAAACTGTTCAGTAACCTCTGACCCTCCGGTGAGTCCCCACTCCTTTTCAGTAACACTTTCAGGCTGGATGCATTTGCTGGTGCGCTGCCGTCCTCGGCAGACCTCCAGGCATCCTTCCGGTCAGCGTCCTCTTTGTGAACACTCGCCGTGTGGTTTTTGAGGAACTCGCTCTTTGCCGCCCCGTATCCACAGATGGAGCAGGTGAAGGGGAATGTGCCCGAGTGACCTTTCACGTGCTTCTGGTGATCCTCCTCGTTCAAACTGATGTGTCTGCATTTCGAACACTTCCAGTGCCTCTCGTTGTGGTGGTGGATGTGCTGAACGAAGGTCCCGGCGTCCATGGTGGTGAAGTCGCACCAGTCACAGGTGAACTGGCCGTTCACGCTGTGACACACGATGTAGTGTCTGGTCAGCAGGAGCAGGGAGTACTGGATGTCATCGTTGCAGAGCTCACAAGTCACCAGAGTGTTCCGGTGAGCGATTCGATGACGCTGGAGAACTGGAAACTCGTTTGTGACAAACTCACACAATTCACAGGGGTATGTAGGAAGGGTTCCTTTGTGGACCGCCCGGAAGTGTTTGAGCAGATCATTGGGGCTGAATGTGCAATTGTCTTTACACACCGAGCATCCAAAGCTCAGGATTTTTCCAGAAAACACGGCCCCCTGCTGCCCCCTACAGTGGGCTTTAGTCAGGGGCTCTTTGTCCTTCTTCGTGGGAGTCCCATTGTCCTTACTGGAAGATTCTTCAGCATTGTTGACATCAACTTTGTCTTTAAAACTCTTCGACACGGCGTCTCTTGCCCTTTCATCTTCTGGTACAGATAAGCAGTTTTTGGCAGAATCATGAGGTACTGTCAACTCTTCTTCCATCGTTGCAAGTCAGCCAATACCTGTAAAAGAAAAACCAGACAGATTTTTAAATTAAGAAGATTATTCTTTATAGCAGAGGGGTCCAGTATAAGCTACTGTTGTTAAGCAGCTGTAGAATGGGTGTGGGGCCACGAGACATTATTCTGATCGTCACTAAATTGTGTCTTTGATCTAATTTGGTTTGGGTTTCCCCGTCTGCTTACATGAGGAAAACACTAGCAGTAAAGTTACTTCTTTATAAAAGCCTTCAGCAGTCAGAATTATGAAACACAAACAAAACTGGGTGCACTCTAACACAAAGTACCCAATGGCTTTTCTTAATGACTACATAACGTCTGACACGTCCCACACAGATATTCAAGCCCACCTACAATTAAACAAACAAGTGTCTCTGGATTCTGGGAGGAAACCAAAGCAGTAAGAAAACCATCACAGGCTCAAGTAGAACATGCAAACTCAAATACATTAAATAGCTGGCCAGGAAATCAAGTCTGGACCGATTCACCTCACGACCCCGAGCCAAGAAGAGAAGAATACCAATGAAGGCATTAAGTAGGAGTTAACTTACAAAAGAGCAGAGGATTTTCCAGAACACCTTTTGTGGATCTGAAAGACCTCAGGAGGTGAGGAATTTTCATTATTAAAATGACTCGACAAAACACAGATGAAAAGAGTTGGTGTGTAATTGTGTCATGGTCAAAAAAGACGAGTGCAGATGAAGAGAAGAACACCACCCCTAGAGCCATAAAAAGTTCTTCACGTCTGACACCATTGCTATGGAAACTGTACATGAGCAGGTGATTCATCCTGGTAATGGATTCGATCTGGACGCAACAGCTGGGAAGAAATCAGGAGGGTACGCTCCTGTCAGGACTTACCTGCAAGCACCAAAACAGAGTATTTACTCAATAACACACCTGTCGTCTCATTTTGATGCAGAAACAGAACTCAGGTCAGACTCTGCCTCACTGGAGTGTCACGGTTCAGTCAGTACTGTCATATTCACAATCAGAGTGTTGATAATATAATCATTCTCTGAAAAGAACTCAACTACTCTACCCAACTACCTATACTGAACTCAACATCCTGTACCGAACCTGTATTGAATCCAGCATCCTTTATTGAACCCAACGTCCTGTATCAGACTTAATGTCTTGTAGTGAAATGGATCAATTCAAATGCATGCATCTGTTACACGCCCACTAAGCGCTGTCCCGTTTCGGTCCGGTTTCTACACTGACAGATACCATGTAAACAACAACGGCTTGTCCGAGTCAGCAGCAGTAAGGAGGGCAGGGCTTCACCAAAGGTTAAAAGCTATGCTCACCTGTACTCCTTCAGGAACTCTTCAACCATTGAAGAAATGTAGGTGCCACTGAAGCAACAGCACCTGAAAGACACAAGTACACAATTCTAACGTTACTGTTTGTGTTGCACGGTTCAGTCACTTTGGGCTCAATGTCTTGAACCAGTATACACTTCAACTCACTGTGAAGACAGGAATTGAACCATCAACCTTGGATTACCATACATAATTCAGACCCAAGCACACAATGGAAGCAAACAAAAGCCTTTCAACAACACAGAGACATGTTTGAACATTTGAGCAAAGTAACTATATTCCCCACATTTGAGCTAAAGTGTCTTTTGTTTCCATTTTGCTCACTTTGAGCTGATGCTCTTCTGTTTCACTACAGTTTAGAATAACTCACTCATTAAAGTACCGATGTCAGATTTTGTGTAGCCTACTTATGGAAGAGTTCACACACACACACACACACACTCCTTTTTCCCTGGTGAATGTCTCTCAGTACTTTACAACCTATATTTAAGTAGATCTCTCTGTTTATTACGCTTAACAAAAAATGGCTGACATGTTTCCTAGAGGGAGGAAAAATGTTTAAAGCGACCACTCGTTGGCTGGAGAGTCGGTCCTTTTCGCCCTGCGACATGCCTGATGGATAACCCTGACAATCAAACCCATCACGACCATTTAGAGAAGAGAGAGACCAAGAAACCGAGAGACTGGCATGTCAGGAGCTGCAGCGTGAAGGAAGACTGATGGAAGATGTGATGAGATCTCTGATCCATCGTCACACACTCCCTCATTCGGCCTCGACTTCACTCAGTGTGATGTGAAAGAACACGAACACGAACACACACACACACACACACACACACACACACACACACACACACACACACACACACACACACACACACACACACACACACACACACACACACACACACACACACACACACACACACACACACACGGTAACCAGTGCGTTTGTGTGAGAGCATACGCCACGTTTTCAAGGAAGAAAGCAACTTTTTGGTGCTTATTTACAAGACAACGGCTTCCAGAGAGAAACTTTTTAGAACCGCTCCACTCTCCATTAAACAAGGAAAGGCTGAGAACTGCACAACTACCTCTACCAAGTTTGAAAATTACAATTTTACAAGTATTTTCAGATTAAAATTAACTTTATTGATTACCAAGTCATCTATGAATTAGACAGACAGGAAGTAGATTCATGGATCAGTTTAAATTCAAAATATTTATCTCTTTATATGCACTTGTACCCTTTATTATTGAAACTTTAAAGTTTGTTGATAACACAGCAGGAGTCACTTGTTGAAACGAAAATCAAGTGTGAATTCATTTAACTGAGCCACATGCAGCATCAGCAGAGTTATTTACATTCAGCTCAGCTCGTCTACTTCATTTACAAACTGAAATAGCAGAGGAACTACTTTAAGAGGAAAAGATGTGATTTAGATGAAGTCGAATTAGTCGAAACTACCAACAGACTGTAGTGAAACAGCAGGGGAAGCTGCAGCGTTCATGTGACGCAGAAAAACAGGAACATCGACTCATCTGTTCAACCAGCAGCGTTTACACGACAACGGAAACGAGTGAAAACACACAGCTGTTCCAGACATCTGTTTACACAACAATACCACTGAAAACAGCACTTTTTAAAAACAGCTTCCAAGGTGGAACTTTCTGGAAACACTGGCTCTCTGCCTCGAGAGACGGCAGGAGCGTTGCTACCGCACACGCACAACCGAGGGACAACAATCGGCATGGCGGCCTCACAGCGGCGCTGCAGCTACCGTCTACACTGGTAGTTCAATAGCAAACAAACACACACCATAGAGTGTACTGTACTCTGTGTGTGTGGTTTCAGTATTAAAACATCCCACAGCACCACCCTGTGGCCTGGCATGCCAACTACACCGCCTTCAATGTTTCTGAAGTGTTGTGGAAACGGAGCCCAACTCCGTCCGAAGCTAATAAACCGAGAAGTAACAGTGCAAAATTATTATGAATAGATTTTATTTAAAAGTGCTTTCACGTCACTCAAGGACACTTTACCGAGTAAAATAAATAGAAACAGCAAAGCAAACAGCAGAATAAAGGAGTCCGTGGCTTTAAATGCTTCAACTTTTCTTTCTCAGAGTAACTCGTGGATAAATGCAGGTAGTCTTAACTCAAACATACATGGAGGTGTTTAAACCACGTTTCTGGTGAAAAACTCCTTTTTAACCTCAATGTCAGTGAATCTTAAGCTGCAGCAGGGCGGTACAGTCAGACTGCAGCGTCAACGTGACAAAGGAAGGAGGAGGACATTCAGAATTAATTAAGCAAAAACACATCAAGCACAGTTTCCTCTCCACTGATGGTGATGCAGAGTAGTAAAGTACTTCCAGATTGTGACTCTGATCATCAGACAGAAAATATTGACGGCCATTCCACATGAAGCAGCACTGCAGGACAGAGCGACAGAAAGCCAAACTGACTTTTCCACCTTTAAACGGCGACATTATCAGTTTATGAAACTCTTAAAGAAATCTGGACACGGCAGACATCTTTGATTTCTCACTTCCACACTGTAAACACACGCACACATGGGGAGAACATGCAAACTCCACACAGAATGGCAGACAAGTTACCTCACAGTCCAGAACCCACATTTGAACCAGACGGTTTGGTAAACCTGTTTGCTGAACCACAACAAGGTTAGAATCGTTAATGAAAACTAACGAAAGAACCAGAAACTGAAACGCTAAAACATTTTATAAAATGAAATAAAAAGTAAAACTAAGCTTCATGGGAGATCTCTTTAGTTGTCATCGTTATGAACAGACAGCAGATTACAGCCGTTCACACGAGGTGTCGTATCTCCGTACGTAACCACGGCAACACTATAAACAAATGCATTTTACAATAAGGAGCTTTCATTACGTGGTGCTTTTAGATATTGGTTTTCAAATATCTCTGAAAATTACAAAAAATAACTAAGGACTATGCAAAAAAAGAAAAATAATATGAGCAAACAAAACTAGAACTAAACTAAATGGAGACAAGAAGTCATAGTGAAATAAAAATGAAAACCAAAGGTAAATTCTCAAGCATCATAACCTTGGTCCACAACAGTTTCCATAACACCACGGCGTCTATTTTTACTGCAGCGCAGGATAAAGTTCTACACTCCACCAAGCGATAACGCCTTTCATGACGACAACGCTTCTTCAATGAACACCGGTCCGTCAGACGCCGGGTCCTTCCCTTCACTCCTCACACTCCTCAGCAGCTCCATATTAGACGAGAACAGGTGTTTCAACACAGCGTCAACACAGAGAACAGGAAGAGAGACCGTCTCTTCAGAAAAACATAACACCCATTTCAGTCTCGTATTTTCACCAAGATGTTTCACATCTCAATAATAAAGTCAAATTGTGAGATTTAACAAACAACGTTTCAAAACCGACCGAACAGGTCAGATTAGGAGTGAACGCCATGAGAACTTCACCACCCCGGGACAGGAAATCCCTGCAGCAGAGCCTTCTTTCACTCACAACTTCAGATCCATCCTTTATCTCCATTATAACACAAAAAGGTCAAAGCGAGCAGGTGGGAGCAGGCCGGGTTCAGCCTGGGGGTCGGAGTTCAACACGCAAGAGTCATCCGTCTCACACACACACACAGCAATGTTTTGGAATTGTGGGAAGAAACCAGAAAAAAGTCGTAAACACACCGGGAGCAAACGCTCAGGACTCAAACCTGCAACCTTCTCAGTAGTCAGGCAGGACGATGCGAGGAAAAGTCTGATCACATCATCAATATCAGTGAATACCGGGAGAGACGATATTAAACAGTCACGACTGCTGTCGGTTCTAAGTGTTCCCTGTCATTCAAGTTCACTTAATATATTTACTTTCTGTCAAAGGAGAACAGGACATGAAACTCCACAGCCAATCCGTCTCCCACCGCCTCTTTAACCGTCCCGTCCTGAGCAGGGGTGCAGCGTCTCGGTCTCCGGTGGGCTGGAGCGCCACCGCAGGGCGGGCCGGGGTGTCCAGAGCTGTTAGCTTAGATCTGGGGTCTGGGTTCATACTCAGGCATCGCTGGGCGGGGCACGGTCTCTTTCTCCAGGGCGGGGGTATCAGGACATATCAGGACCCTTTTCAAACTGGCATCATTACTGAATTATGTGTCGGGATATATATCGATCAATTTGGGGGAAATTATTAGATTTTTGTCCACAGCAGCTACAGACGTACTGTGACTGCTAAAGCAGCTGCATCAGCAACATGTGGCGCGTCACAGCGTGAGACCGCCGTGGAGGACGAGACGCCGTGTTCTCAGCGGAACAAGGAGGGAGGAAGCTGGAGAACCAAGGCCCGGTTTCTGGAGTTTGGGATCAGTTCACTGGTGGACTGTAGCTCTGAAGCAACACCTTAAACACCAACAGCCCGGAGCCGCTGGTCACCAGGCAGCACAGAGAACAGCTGATTAAAGACACAACCTGTCGGAACATTTATGTTCATGTTTCATGTGTCTAATGATGAAGAGCTATATCACCACACATCGCTATCAGCTGTCAGACACCAGGACCTCAGGAGACCAGGACCTCAGGAGACCAGGACCTCACGGCGTGAGACCAGGACGCACTGTGGACAAGCTGCCCGTCTCTCACAGGACCCACACACACAATCAGCATTTAATGTCACTGCCTGATCTCAGGTGCTACTTGAGTTAAAGGGAGAAATCACCTCCAACCTACAGCCTCACTGTATGAAGCCAGAGAGCTAAACCACTGCTCCACCGAGCCGCCAGGGTCCTGGGATCAGGACGGTCTGAGGACAACAAGCAACCGAGCCACAGGAAGCAGCAACAATCAGTCCTGATGTGGTGATCAGCGCCTCACACACACACACACACACACACACACACACACACACACACAAGCATACAGGTAGGCAGCTGCTCTAACACATACACACACACACCTGGTGTAAGAGAGAAAAAAGTTGAACTCCAACTCCCCGAACGAACACACACACACACACACACACACACACACCAAACTCCTCCATATCCCCCACACACTCACTTTGTAAGTTGAAATGGGGGGGCTGCATCAAGGCTGGACACACACACACACACACACACACACACACACACACACACACACACACACACACACACACACAAAGCAGTCCTATCGAACAGTGTTACTCCACCGCGTCCCGCCGGTGTGTGTGTGTGCGTGTGTGTGTGCGTGTGTGTGTGAGAGCGTGTGCGTGCGTGTGTCCGCGCCGGCCCGGGACACTTGTCGGTTCCGGTTCGGGGACCGTGGAGTTGGACCCGGCAGTTTATTCCACACCAAAATAGAGCAGCCCTCCTCCCTCCTCCACCCCCTCCCTCCCCACCCACGCGAACACAGCGAAAGTTGGGAGAAATCTCTCCTACCCGGCTACTGAGTCGAGGGAAGTTCCGGCGGCGTCCCGTCCGCGGCCGACATGGCGGAGAGAAGTGTGTGCGGGGGGAAACACACGCGCAAACATTTGTCTTCCTCCGCTCTCTGTGGAGCCTCGGCGACGGCGGCCATGACACTACATCCGGGCACTGCCGCTCACTCATGGAGGAGCGGATGAATATGCATCACTTCTCCAAAGTAGTGCCGCGAGGACGCTCTCCGCCGCCTCGCGCTCCAAACGCGCCGAAAACTACTTTGTCCCACATTAAAACACAACCGGTCCGGCCACGCGCTCACGGCAAAATGTCCGTGTTTTCGCAGCGTGAGCCCTACGTCATGCTTTGGCTGTGTGTGTGTGTGCGTGTGTGTGTGTGTGTGTACTGTAGGTGGAAGAAGAAGCAATGAGCAGCAATGGCGGACACACACGCCATTTCCTACTCACCCCCTTCCATGTTGGCTTTGTTGAGTTCACACAATGACTTCTTCATCTCAACAAATGAGTGTCTTCTCCTCTCTGCCTGATTGTCCGCGTGCCTGACAAAACACACACACACACACACACACACACACACACACACACACACACACACACACACACACACACACACACGCACAGAGTCATAATGGAGGATGTGAGCTACATACATTGTGTAACACTCTCCACCGGCTGTTTCAGGTTTCAGTGAGTCATAACATGTAAAGAAACGGGATTATTCTGCCTGTTTTTCTCTATTTGTGTCGATATTTGCACTGACATCCTGTCAGGGAGGAAGGACGGCATCAGAGGGTTAAAGAGTGTAACACACATTTCAGTTCAGGAGCAACACACACCCCAGCCTGATGGCTTACAACATGAGGTTGATATCCCTTAGATATAATCACTGCAGATGTTGGGAGGCTTTTTTGTTACAAACACACACACGCGCGTGTGCACACACACACACACACACACACACACACACACACACACACACACACACGTATTAAAAAACATCCACAGTTATTT
The DNA here is from genome assembly GCF_902148845.1 of Salarias fasciatus. Classification (NCBI taxonomy): domain Eukaryota; kingdom Metazoa; phylum Chordata; class Actinopteri; order Blenniiformes; family Blenniidae; genus Salarias; species Salarias fasciatus. The sequence goes on along the minus strand of NC_043752.1, from coordinate 20,161,423 downwards.
AAAAATTTTAGTGGGATGCATTTTTTTCAAGTCATAAATATGGTGTGTGTGTGTGTGTGTGTGTGTGTGTGTGTGTGTGTGTGTGTGTGTTCATAAAATGAATTCACAGTAGCTCTGTCCTACATCTGTTCTGTCCAACCCTGGTCCAGGACCGTCCCTGTCATGTACTTTAATGTTCAATCATGTTCTTAGGCACAGAGTTTCATATCCATCCATCCATCCATTCATCCATCCATCCATCCATCATCCTCCAGTCACTCATCCATCAGTCCATCCATCCATCCATCCATCCGTTCATTCATTCATTCATTCATCCATCATCCACGCATCCATCCAGCCATCCATGCTGAACTGAACAAGTTGTCAGTCCGCCGCAGGGAAAACACAGAGACAAACAACCACACACACACACACACACACACACACACACACACACACACACACACACACACACACACACACACACACACACACACACAGAGTTAAAATAATTCCATTCAGGTGTTTTTGGACGGTTGAAACAAACCTCAGTATCCAGGGAAAACCGATCCTCTCTCATGGAGGACATGCAAAACAAGCACCAAGTGAATTTAGAGTTTATCCTCATGATACACAAACAGTATTTGTGTGTATACAATTTTAATTTCATTTCATTTCATTTCATTTCCTGAATGCATTGTAATAAAAAAAAATTCAGGAACATTTCACTCAAAATAAACAAAAATGGACCATGCTTGGTCCCACCCTGGTCTGTGTTTCATCCGATCATTCCAGTATTCCATTCAACCTGGTAAACAAAAAACAAACTAAAGACTCAATATTTTGTTTTCCTGTTTTTTGTATAACCAAAAATTGAGGGATTGGTGTTTGATTTCCGTTGTCCAACCCAAAACAGAACAAATAAACAGGAAAACAAAAAGGAAATAATAACTCTATTTTAGATATTATTGGTATCCATTTCCCAATGTGCTTTGCTCTCACAACCGGAAGTAGCCTGGTGCTAGGCTAGCTATGTTTACGAGGCGCCAAAGTGGAAACCTCAGCACCTTATTAGAGCGATATCTTGATTTATAATGGTCTCACTCGAGGCATTCTTCTCCATCATTCGTGATGTTTATGAATGCAGAAACATCTGGGCAGATTTCAGAGAACCTGCGAGAAATGGGTGTCCAGCGGGGAATATCAGACATCAGTGTCCGGAGACTACTTGCCACACACAACATGCGAAGAAAAGGACAAACGTCTGACTCAGATCTTGAAATTGCCGTCAGTCGTGCCATAACTCAGGTGGGCCTGCTGCACAATTACAAAATATTTGCAAATGTATCATTTGCCATAGAGCTAGTCCTTGACCAAAAAAAAAAACAGCGTACTCCCATCTGGGTGGAAAAATGGTATAGTTGTGATATTTATATGTGATATGATAGACCTCTGAGGTTGTGGCTTTTCCAGTGGGAGCTGCACTGACTTGACTACAACAGGAAAGTCCTGGCATGTTGTAGTGGTGTCGAATCCGGGTCCTCAGGGACCACTATCCTGCATGTTTCAGATGTCAGCCTGCTCCAACACACCTGATTCAGACGATCAGCTCATCATGAAGCCACAGCAGAAGACTGATAACGACCTGAACATCTGAATCAGGTGTGTGGGAGCAGGCTGAAGGCCCCTACATCCTCCACAAGAACAAGAACAAAGTTCGGCAGGATGACGTCATCAAGCTGCCGAAGAAAGTTCATCCTCCAGCCGAAGCGAGAACTCCGAGGCCACGCCCCTCCGAAGCCGCACCCCCCACCCCCACGCGGCCTTGTGCGCAGCTCAGTGTCACAATGGCGTCCGTGGTGAATGTATTGGTGGAATGGGATGACGACATGGAAGAACACATGTATCAAGCCGAGGAGGAGGATTTGTTATTGATGCTCGCCATACACCATCAAAAGAAGAAAAGGCGACGAAGGCGGAACGTGCGACCGCTCAACACCACCAGAGCTGAGCAGGGCGAATACAGCCTCCTGGTGAAGCAGATGCGCGATATGGACGAGGAGAGACACTTCTCCTACTTCAGGATGTCGGCAGCTCGATTTGAGGACCTCGTTCAACGGATCACGCCGTTCATCCAGCACGCGCAGACACACCGCAGCCCCATCTCCATCCAGGACAGGCTGGCCGTCACACTTCGCATTTTAGCTTCTGGTAGCTCCCAGAACAGTGTGGCAGCGAGCTGTAAAATGGGCCTCTCCACTGTCTGCTCCATCGTCTCTGAAGTGACTGATGCTATCTGGGCAGCTCTGAAGGATGAGTTCGTCTCCTCCCCATCACCGGCACAGATGGTGGACATCGCCCGGGTTTTCTGGAGACTGTGGAACCCAACTGTGTCGGTGCCATCGATGGCAAGCACGCCACAATCAGAGCACCGCCGAGAGCTGGAAGGGACTTCTCCAGTTATAAAGGCCAGCACTCCATTGTCCTGATGGCTGTGTGTGATGCCAGGTGCTGCTTCCCCATGGTGGCCGTCGGGGCCTACGGCAGGCAGAGTGATGGAGGAGTGTTTGAGCAGAGCTCTTTTGGTTCGGCTCTGAAGAACGGCCGGCTGGCTTTGCCTCCTCCAGCTCCACTCCCTGGCACCTCCACCCATCATGTGTTCATGGGAAACGCAGCTTTCCCCCTTCACACAAACCTCATACGCCCTTATTCAGGTATGTTATCGATTAATGTCTATTAAAATATTAATCTATATATGAAGTACAGACAAATAAGCAAAGGGACGTTGGGGTTCCCCATTTTTACTCTGCGACATCTGTAAATGACTTATTTATTTTTTTATGGCTACAAGCAAGGCCGGTTGGTAAATACATCAGACAGATGCAGAACTGATCTTACTCGAAATTACTTTATCGAATCTTGATTGTATATTCACGTATTTAATATTGTCATGTCAAACCGACCATCATTCACTATTGTCCACATTATTTTTGTAGACAGAAGGCGCCAAGCTGACAAATATTGTCCCTCCAAATTAGCATGCAGCATTATAAAGCATGTCGGTCCATTATTACCTCACATCCTACATTATTTTTGCCATATTTGTTGAATCATGTCTCTACAATTTGTGTAAATATTATATAAATAAAATAATTGATGTAGACATACGTACAGCACTTCAGTTTGATTTAGAATATAATGAATTATGTCTGTCTCAAATTTATAATTAAACTATATTTAAATTATGTTGTTTAGTTTGTAACTGTTATTTAAAAATATCCTACATTTATAGTTAATGTTCCTATGTATGGATGGGTCTAGTAAATTCCCACATTTTGCATTTCTTTTGTATTCATATTTCTTTTTGAGCTGCTTTACCTCTCAATTTCCCTCTGTGGGACAAATAAAGGATTTTCAATTAACCCACACATTGTGTTTTATTCCTGTCTAGATCAGAATCTTTCGGTGAAGGAGTGGGAGCTACCGCCACTCTCGTGCCAGCAGCAAGGTGGAGGATCCTTGGCAGGCCGATGGAGTGTTTGCTGGACAAGGTCGGAGACACGGTGAAGGCCTGCGTTGCGCTCCATAAATACCTCGCCTGTACGGACGCTGCAAACGCACCGGCCTCCAGATACATCCCGCCAAACTTCCCCGACTCCACAGCTGCTTCTGGCGAGTTGCAGCCTGGAGAGTGGAGGAGACAGGTGGAGGGACACAGCAACCTCCAGGACCCAGGGACACCGTCAACATTCCGCATCTCCTGGGCCACGAGAAATGACTTTATGGAGTTTTTCCAGACAGGCTGCATTGTACCGTGGCAGGAGGGAATTGTGAGGAGGAGTTGTCTTGATTAAATAATGAAGAATCAAGTAAATATGGTTTTTAACGTAAATACTTTGTCTTGCTCTGTAATGTCACTTCAGAATGTTCTTGTAGTTTAATCTTGGTCTGTTAATTTTCTGAGGATTAAGAAAGTCGTGTTTTTTTCTTAGTTTTTTCAGTTTTTTTGGTACGTTGCCAATATAAAAGTCACATCTTTAAGAGCAACCTTATCAACGTCAGTACATCCGTCCTTGCAGAAACTCTGCTTTCCATTCTATTGTGCAACATCACATCGCAAGCACGAACACAGTCCGGAATTAAATGTATGGATAGCCAGAAGTGACCATTCTTGTGTGAACAGCAACAAAATTTAATCGGACAATAGCAGGTGGGAGTTATTGATAGAAATTAAATATTGACAAACGAGAACTACAACTACTATTTACAAATGTACACAAGCTGCTGCCTTTGTGGTTGGTACTGTGAAAATTCGACAGCTGTCTGTTCCATTTCGTAGAGGACAGTGCTGATTTTTAATTTGCACTCCGGCAGCAGGTGAGGTGGGAGAGACCGCATGGCATCGGCCACATGCAGGACGTCTCTCCCGAGCCTCTCGCTCGGCCCGTCGTTTGTCCAGGGCAGCGAGGGCAGCTTCGAAATGGAAATCAGAAGAAGACCCCCGCTTCCTCTTCCTGGACCTGGGAGTGGGTGGTGCAGGCGGTGGAGTGGTTGAAGTTTCTCCTTCAGCAGGAGATGGAGGTGGCCCTGATGGCGATGGAGACCCGAGACTGCTGCCAAGGCTTCCAGGCATATAGTGGGAAACCGGCTGGCGGCTGATGGAGCCTGCCTGACAGAGGGACCTTCACCGGGATCATCAGTGACCTCCAAAACACAGAAATACTCACATGGGACGTATGTTTGCACTTGCTAAACCCACAAACTCATAAAATGTTTTGACGTTATGTTATATAAAATTAAAATAAAATTATAACCCAAATTATGAGTATTGTAATTTTGCTCATATGATAATAATACATTTTATTTATAATGCACTTTACATTTGACTCCAAATCTCAAAGTGCTACAGATAAAATAAGATAAAATACAGTACATCAGTAAAAAATATGAAGATAAAAATTATTGCTTAACAATAAAAGACTTTCTGATAAGATGAGTTTTCAGTCCTTTCATAAAGGCTTCCACCGTCCGTGGGGCCCTGAGGTGGTCTGGAGGAGCGTTCCACCGACGGGGAGCAGCGGCCTCGAACTGATCATGTCGACATAATTATTGCGACATTCGTTTGGAGATTCTGTGCTTACCTCATCCTGCAGAATGGTCATATTTGTGGCTGTCGGTCGTTGTTTTATGTATTTTTCCAGCCACCGCAGACTGGTGAATGGGGCTGGTTGTACTTTTGTACCGCCGGCCGCTCCACTTTTCTTGTGGATGATGCGGCGTTTAGCCTTGGCGAATTTATCGCGGAGACTCCTCCACCTCCTCCAACACTTGTTCTCATCCATCTTCATTTTTTGGGCAATTTCTGCCCACAAATTGTTGCACATTCTTGTGTCTTTATGGCCAGCAGATGTGGGGTTATAAAGGTGCTCGTAGCAGCGCACCAGCTGCTCTTCGATAGCGTCCATTTTAACAGATCATACACGCTGCTAATTGATTACTTCCTGCCAGAATGCGGACACTGCCCATAAAAATCTGACCAATCACAGAGGACTTCTCAATCACCCAGCCGAACAAAGTTCTCACACGAGGAGGGCGCGAGGTTGCCGAAATTTATTCGGCAAGGAGGCGGCGCGAGAACAAAATGACGTCGTTTTGTTCTCGCGCCGCCTCCCTTGCTGAACTTTGTTCTTGTTCTTGTGGAGGATGAACAGGCCTTAAAACATGCAGGGCAGTGGCCCACGAGGACCAGGATTTGACACGCTGGGATGGAGAGAAAGTCATTTCAATTTCCTTGAATGACCAGTGCATATAAACAAAATGACAATAAAAGCTGACTTGACCCCTGTAGTTGGTAGAGGTGGCTGCTCTGGCCCATGGGGTACTGTAGCTTCTAAACATGTGTGTGTGTGTGTGTGTGTGTGTGTGTGTGTGTGTGTGTGTGTGTGTGTGTGTGTGTGTGTGTGTGTTTAACAGACGGGAGCTACTTACGGTCGCAAAATGATGACAGGCTACCTGTCCTCAGTCGGGGTACATGCAGGGGAAGGCCGAGTTGGAAAAGTTCTGAGAGCAGCCCATGTCCCTTACCATGAAAGACGGCATCAAGTAACATGGTATTTAGCTGCTCGAAGTTGTTATATTTTTTATGTGAGTTGTTGTTGTGCATGACACACATTTATGACTAACAACATCTAAGTACAGCCTAACATTACTGTTTTCTTTTATGCATAGGGTGTCTGTAACTTGAACCCAATCCCATATGATGCGGAATATATGGGACACAAATTACACATGGACCAAAATGAAAAACTGGCCATGTTTGGAGTGACCTTTGTCATTGCTGTGGATGGCTATAGTAAGAAAATTGTTGCAAATGCAACGATGCCTGTAAAAAACAGTCTTACCATCTTTGACCGTGCCGGTCAGTGTTGTAGGCCTATGTTCTTTTCAAACTAAGTATTTGATTAAAATGGATTATTACTGTTGGAGCCATATTTAAAGGTGCCTTAAGGAGTTTGCACGTTTTATGTGAAACAGCGCCCCCTGCAGGCCTTGGGCGTAACGCAGCTTAGTGAAAAACTCGTCCCTGTGGCTCCCGTGCACGGAAGAGGGGAACTCCTTCCTCGCTCGTTTAGAAGCGCTCAAGTAAGATTTAAGTTTCTTTTCCCTGGTGGAGTCTGTGTGGAGCTGTGGCAGTGCTAGAAGCCAGTCTGTTCTGACTTTCTGGAAGATCCTGCTCAGTTGTTGCTCACTAAGCATCTGGCGGAGTAATGGCGGACATAATGAAACCTAACGAGCCGGAGCGTGTATTACGTCATTCCTTTCAAATTCTCCCCAAAAAAATGCTGGTGCCGGACCGGCACTGCAACTTTCAAGTGACAATTTAGCGCTGTTAGCGGTACTTGTAATGAATATGTCAGGGCACATTGTACAAATCATTAAAAATGTGTAACAAATTTATGGTGGAAAATAAGTATTTTTAAGGTTGTAAAACTCCTTAATGCACCTTTAAGTACAAACAAGTTACAAATCAATAATTTAATGTTTCATATATAGACCAGCAGTAACACGTTATGGAATGTGGGATCAACTGCGAGTGGATCATGGCAGAGTTTTACCTCTGCCTGTACATGCAAGAGAGGCTGTCGGAATATAGACACAACCAGCGACGAGAGCCATACCTCCAAACTCAGTCAACAAGGGTAATGTTACCCATCTGCAAATTATCAGCCTTCATTACAACATGAGACGAAGCATCAAGCCAAGTATTACCCGTGAGTAGACACTTGAGGTTGCTATCAGCTACTTACTTTCTTTCTTTCCTTCTTTTTTTTTTTTTTTTTTTTTTTTACAGACTCATACAGTGGAAAGACAGTGGCCAGAAATCAATAATCGAGTGACCTACCCACTTAAGGAGGCCCTGGTACAAGATCAGGAAGCAATGGACATGGATGACAGCCTGACAAAGTTTGTTATATCCAATCTGACAAGCCAGATGTCCGAGTGGCCTAAACAGATTTGTGGATTCGTGGAATGCTCACAGGATCCCAGGTGTGTACATGTCCTATACAAGTTCTTCACTTTAACAGATTCTAGAATGATTTTGAATATCACAACAATCATCTGTGTTCTTAAAGGCAAAGGGATACCAAATCATCTGGCTGGGACAGGAACGCCGAGAAAGACTGCAGCAGATCTTATGCCAGATACCACTGCAGCAGCTGAAATGTACGACAGGGACATGGACCTTCCCTCACCAGAATATTTTCATTTGGAAGTGACCCCTTCATGTCGGAGGCAGACGAAGTGAGAGCAGAGCAGCTCTTCACACAGTATTACCCAGACCTTTCAGTTCTTTATTACCCCTTTCACACTGCAACTAGCGGGTCGACCCGTGTTTTCAACCCGCTAATAATCGTCTTTTGTGTCCTTTCACACTGCATGCAGACCCGGGTCTCACCGCCTGCTGGCGAGCCGCGTCGCTGCCTCTTCCTGCGCTGATAGTGTCCCGCGTTGATGACATCATCAGCGCGGCGGAGCAAAGCGAAAGTAAACAATGCAGCGGAACACAGTCCCCGTTACCTGTAGACGAATCTCCTCTTCCCCACGGATCCAGAGCAGCTCTCTGGTCTCGCTATCTTGCTAATACTGGGTCATGTTGTCGAAGGAAATCTCACGCTGTGTCCAGAAACAACAACTAGCGCGCTAACGTAGCCGCGCTGCGTCAACGTCTTCACGTAAGTTACCGCGTCGGCTCGCGTCTGCCTTTCACACTCCTTTTCGCCCCTCCCACTAAAAAGCCGATAGCAGCGACCCGCTAAAAACCCGGGTCTAATGCTGAGTGAACACTTTCACACTGCCACGAGGACCCGGGTAATTAGCGGGTTTAAACGGATTTTTTGGCCAGTGTGAAAGGGGTATTTGATAATGCTGTCAGTTACAACTACACTCCGTTCAAAGATGCGCTGATGTACCTCATTGATGTAACAAAGAGATGTTCTTAATTTCATTTGAGACTCTAATGAAGACGTGGCAAAGAAAGTTGTTCCACCTCTGAGTTGAACCTGCTGTTCTTAATTTCATGCCATCTATTAAAGTAAACTGCTCAAAAAAATTAAAGGAACACTTTTTATTTTAAGTATTGCATCAAATCAGTGAAACATGTGGGATACTGATCTGGTCAAGTAAGTAACTGAGGGGCTTTTTAGTCAGTTGCAGCTGTTTTGTGTTCATAAAATGAACAACAGATGCACTAGAGGGGTAACAATGAGACAACCCCCAAAACAGCAATGAGTTTACAGCTGAAGGCCACTGACAGTTTTCCTTCTTAATATTGTCTGAGTGTTTTTCTCTAGTTTTGCATTTGGCTAGGGTAAGTGTCACTTCTGGTAGCATGAGGCGATACCTGGACCCTACAGAGGTTCCACAGACAGGCCAACTCCTCCAGGATGACTCACCAGTGCGTGCTATTGCCAGAAGGTTTGCTGCGCCTCCCAGCACATTCTCGAGCACATGGAGGAGATTCCAGGAGATTTCATCGACCAAACAACTAATTGATTGATTTAGAAAACAATCAACATTATCAACAACAAAAATAACCATTAGTTGCAGCCCTAATTTTAATCTTTGAAACAAGTGAAACTGTCAACATTGAATGAAACCATTCAAATACATGGCAAAAAAAAAGAGAGAAAACAATACAGGAACAAAGATGATTGCCTCCATCAATACCAAATGATTATTGCCATTTCCTTTAACAGAACATTGTGTGTGTGTGTGTGTGTGTGTGTGTGTGTGTGTGTGTGTGTGTGTGTGTGTGTGTGTGTGTGTGTGTGTGTGCACTCCTGGTACCTCTCCCCATACGTCAGTGTGAGAGGGCTACTGACTACAGTCTCCAGTTTTACTTTTCGTTTCCATGTTCAGTCCGACAACTTCCATTTGGAGCTTTGAAAAGAAGCTCAAATTCTCCACAGATTTTCAAAGTTGTTCAGTCCATACAGGAACTTCAGCAGTCTTGGAGAAATGCGTTGCTGCTTCTTTACCTTTTTCTCAGCTTTGGATCCTCGTTCAGGATTTATTCCCAGGAGAACTCTTAAGAAAATGTAAAAATGTATTTTAGCTACATCAGTAATGAAATGAATCACTAAATAAAATGCAGACCATATTCAGATGGAAAAATACTCATATACTCCAAGACTTTTAGAGTATATTTTAGTATTTTTCCATTACAGTATTGAATTTACTCAAGATTTGAACGGTCTTTCCACCAACTTGACAACCAGCAAGGAATTTTAATTGTGTGTGTTGCAAAATAGGCAGGTACTGGAAACTTCTTCCCAAAGTAAGTTGTTCAAATTCACAATTATGTAAACAATTGGATATGCCTATTCATATCACTTTGTAATGAACAACTCTAGCCTGAAACTGCTACAAAAGAGTGTGTATCATTATTCAACTAGAATGTCCCTCAGAGAGGCAGACCTCCGCCACAGCTCAGATCAGTCACCAAAAAGCATAGAACACCATATATAATGAAACCACATTGTGACCGGGGGTGTGATCAGAGCGGTGTGCCTCTCTCCCTGTCTGTGTGTGTGTGTGTGTGTGTGTGTGTGTGTGTGTGTGTGTGTGTGTGTGTGTGTGTGAAAAGGAAAACCGAAAAGCAACATTTTATTTTACTTGTTTTGAATTTGAAAATGGACCAGATTCTGTCGTATTTTCTGTTCCCGACCTCCTGTGTGGTGCGATCTGCTCTGTCCAGCTTTACAGCTGGCGGTCCACGGCGCGGCTCGCGGAGAAAATAGAGAGGAGCGGAGCGCCGCGGTTCACGGCGCGAGCTGCTTCGCACGCCGCGGTCCCCCGCACCTCCGTCAGAGAGGTTAACAGGGGCACCGATCTGAAAGTCGGTGCGCAGCGCTTCCACTTCCGTGTCTGAAGCGGTGCGTCCTGTGAACCAGGCGTTTCTCCCCCCTGTCGGTGGGCCTGCCCAACCATGTGAAAGACTCCCTATCTCTCAATGACAAAGAATCCTTAAAAAGATTCCTGGATCCAGACAGTGATCCGGATCTTCACCAAAATGTAATCAATTCTAAGTTAGCCCAAGACCCTCCTTTCCACAAAGTTTCATTGCAATCCGTCCATTACTTTTTCCAGGATCTTGCTAACAGACCAACCAACAAACCAACCAACAAACCGACATGATTACAAAACCTCCTGGCGGAGGTAATAAAATGGTAGAGGTAAAACGGTGAAAATATTCTAAATATAGTGTATAGTCCGCTCATTTGGTCATTCACGTGATTTTTGGCAAAATTCAATTGGATGATTGAAGCTATTCACAACATGAAGCCAAAGCATTTTCTGCCTTCAATTATTGAAATGAATGAGGTGAGAGTTTTTTTTTTTTTTTTTGTCATTGTTGTGACTGCAGCTTTACTCTGGTAAGTGTTCCAGACATGAGGCAGGAAGTGTGAAACACAAGCACCCCCAAATCAAACACATAACAAATATTTTTCATCTCGCTGTATGGTAACTTCTGTAGTGCGAGAGACGTCTGCCTTCTCCCCAGTATTACAAAACAAATGGTAATCAGTTTGTGGTGCTCAGAGGATCAAACAAGTACATTTGAGAATCTCAAAAGTCTCTTCACAGAAATCATGACAGTGTTATTCAAGTTATTCCACAGACCTTGTTGTGCGTGTCCCATTATATTTAAGAAATAATTTCAAACATTGTGTGTTGCTTACCTTTGTATGAATTCCAGGGTAACTGACATCTCCTTTGGGTATTTTATGTTTAAGACATAAAACAAGGAGAAAGTGTAGCTCAGGGCCACAACAGGACAGTTGATGTGGTCATTAACAACTTCCTGATCGACAGCCATCTTGAATCGCCCATCACCTTAAACATATAAGATATTACAAAAAGAAAAATATTGCATGTCAAATTCAGAAGAACACTCCAAGTATAGTCGTTCTTCCATACGCAAACTCAAACAATTTGGTTCCCCACTGGTCACACAGTTTTTGGTAATAAAACCTGCATGTGGTCAGTAGAGTGTAAAATGCCCTGAACAGGTATTTTGCAACAAACTATTTTTTTCCCTTGATATTTTGCTTTCTCTGACTCAAACATTGACATATATTTAAATATTTTGTCTCCACCAAATGACACAGAGTGTCATTTCAAATCAAACTAGACATTTTCAGCAATGCACTAAAATTTGGCTCCCACATTGTTGTTGTCTTTGCAGCATAAAAAAAAAAACAAAAACAAGTGAACAACTATCACAAGTTGGCTGGGGCCAGAAAGCATGTTAATGTGAAACAAAAAACTACAAACCCATGATAAGGATGCAGCCCACATATAAAGAGCATTAAAAAATATTTTACTGAATGCAAAATACTCAATTTTGACTTACCTCATTTTGTAGAAAAGGTGACCAGGATTTTCCTTGAAGAATTTCGAGATGCCAGAGACCAGCTGCACTGGATCGTCACCTGGTTTTAACATTATTCCTTTGGTGTCCAGGAAATCTTTTATGCTCTCTCCTGTTCTTGACAATTCGTCTGCCGTCTTTGTGTGAACCGGAAAGCCAAGGAGGGTACAAGTGTGATCAAACAGGTGAACAGCTTCAAAAAGGAAGGGCCAGTCCTCCAGCACTGTGTTTACAGCGCTTCCTTTGTTGATAGTTGCACGTTGAATGCAGTGCATTTCAGCTACTCCTGAAGATGATTGGTGTTGAAGGCACTTTTCAGTTCATCTTGTTTAGATTGTAGTTCTGCTTCACCCTCAACAGGAGGCTGCCACTCAACACATCCATAACGATCTGAATGTGTGGACTTTTCCTTGTTGTATCTTCCTCTTCTAGAGGTGTGCGATACTCCGAGTTTTGGTATCGATCCGATACCAAGTAAATACTGGGCCAGTATCGCTGATACCAATACCCATACCGATACTTTTTTTACTATGTTTTTTAAAAAAAAATTTTTAAGTATTTATTTTTATTTTACATACATGACAGGTAGCAGTTTCGCTGTCTGACGCTCTGAAGTAGCTCCTAACAGTCCTGCTCCTGCTCCTCATCTTAAATCTGCCATTAATGAACCAGTCGGTCTGTCTGATCAGCAGCAGGAGGAGGAGAGCTGCACAGTGAGCCTGAGCGAGCTGAGAGAGAGAGAGGAGCGATCTGTAATCACCTCACCTGGAAAATAAAACACGGGACCAAGATTTTAACCAAAGAAAAGAACAGTTTTTATCAAACAACACAAGATTACTACAACAATGTCAACATTTCAATAAAAATAATTCCTTTTGCCTTTTTCACACACAGAAAATGTCAATACTGAAAATATAATTAAAAAAAATGTAACAGTATCAGCAGTACAACAAAAAGTACCATTACCCACAGGTATTTATTAAAAAAATCATTAGCGCAAATAAGGTGCAAAATACTACTGGCTCTTTGCTCTTTTGTCAATGAGCTTCTACCCTGAGGTTTCTTTTTGCCCCTGGATATCATGAGCAGTTATACTACAGTAAATAAATACATTTAAAAAGCAGAGACCTCTGTCTGTGTCGGCTCTGCTCCGTTTACGCTGCTTTTCAAAGTGTGTGCAGATTGGTGGAGTTACCGCAGCAGCCAATCACCTTCCTGCACACAGGATGCAGTGTCTTTGTCTGAAGCTGTGAAATAAGTCCACACAGCGCATCTTTATCTGTCCACCATTGCTTTTCCTCTCTCTCTCTCTCTCTCTCTCTCTCTCTCTCTCTCTCTCTCTCTCTCTCTCTCTCTCTCTAGCTGCTCTGACAGGGCAGTGAAGGCAGAGCGAGGAGGGAGCGGCGCAGAGCGAGGAGGGAGCGGCGCTGAGCGCGTTAACCAGCGTCTGAGCACTGAAGGGAGCTGAGGTCCGACAGAGAGGCTGCGCTGACTCTGCCAGACCAGAAAAACAATATCGATCTCAACGTGCTGGTATCGATCGATGCCAATACTAACTTTGGTATCGATACTATCGATATTTGGATCGATCCGCCCACCACTATCCTCTTCTGCTGGTCTCTTTGCTGAGCTGATGGTTAATGGCCACAGAACATTTTCATCTCTGTTTCTAGCTGTATAAGGAGAGCATGATATCCTGTTCCAGTGACTTTAGTTCCATTGAGCTCTCTGTCTTGGAAAGAGCAGGGATATTGCTCTACAATCTGCTTGGCAATCTCCCGCAGCTTTGCTCTTCCAGGCCGTACATGTTCTTTACTGAGCAAATCATCGATAACTACGCGAATCAGCTCTCTTCTTTCTTTTGGCTTTGGTCTTTTCTTTTCACTCAAGGCAAGCATGAGGTTTAGGGACGTTTTGTGCCACGGTACAGCATATGCCTCACGGGACGGGGAATACTCCAGGGGACCAAGTGTCAGAGATTGTGTTTGGGGTAGATGGATGTTCTGTGGCAGAGGTGTCGGAGTAGGGCCATGCACACCTTGTGACTCTGTGGATGACATACACAACCAAAATTTAGCAACATCCATCCATCCATCCATCCATCCATTTTCTACCGCTTATCCGGGGCCGGGTCGCGGGGGCAGCAGTCTCAGCAGGGATGCCCAGACTTCCCTGTCCCCAGACACTTCCTCCAGCTCCTCTGGGAGGATCCCAAGGCGTTCCCAGGCCAGCCGAGAGACATAGTCTCTCCAGCGTGTCCTGGGTCTTCCCCGGGGTCTCCTCCCAGTGGGACATGCCCGGAACACCTCCCTAGGGAGGCGTCCAGGAGGCATCCTAAACAGATGTCCGAGCCACCTCAGCTGGTTCCTCTCGATGTGGAGGAGTAGCGGCTCTACTCCGAGCTCCTCCCTGGTGACTGAGCTCCTCACCCTATCTCTAAGGGAGCGCCCAGCCACCCTACGGAGGAAGCTCATTTCGGCCGCTTGTATCCGGGATCTTGTCCTTTCGGTCATGACCCAAAGCTCATGACCATAGGTGAGGGTGGGAACATAGATTGACCGGTAAATCGAGAGCAACATAACCAATCTTACTTTTAAAAGGCAAAATCCAGTTTTAAAGTGGGGTTGTATGGTACCTCTACAGTCAGTGTATTACCTACAGTAGATGGCGGTTGATGGCCTCCAGGTTGGAGACGCAGCAGGAGTACCGGTGTAGGAAACTAAGCAATGTACTGCTGTGGACAGGGTCAGCAGCAAAACAATTACAGCCACCATGACCCATCAATTACAATTTAATTGTGCAATATATTTAGAGTATTTTCCCTGTTTACCCTGTCGTCAGACAGCCCTTTCAGACAGGAAACCAGCATCATATAAGTCGAATATTGCTTTCTCCAAAACAACCAGAATCCTTTGAAAAAAACAGTAATTTTACATCACAAAACACAGGAGTTGCTGGTTTACGACTGCCTCGATCTGTTAGTTTGTTTGTGCTATTGTGTGACTTCAGTGAATCTAAACTAACAATTTAAAACAAGTCACACAATAACGAAAACAAACTAACAGATCGAGGCAGTGACATTTGATGTATTTGAATGGAGGGTTCCTGTCGGAAAAGTCTGTGTGATAGCATAGTAATGGTTAGCTTCCTACACTGGTACTCCTGCTGCTTCTCCAAACTGTCCAATCATACTTCTATTAGTCAGAACTGTCCCTTTTAAATTATAACAATCCAACCATGATATGTGTAAATGCACATCACAGCTTGCTATGACAGAATTTATATATATCAACACTTGAGCCAGGTGTATTTTCTTATAATAAAAGAAATATTACTAAAAAAATTAAAATAAAATACCCCGTAACCAAGTACTGACTGTGTCAAACTTGGAGCAGGCTATTAACTATTAGACACATATAACCATGGTAATCCATTATTATACGAGGGAGAACCGGAAAATAACCGGACACTGGTTATAACTTTTGATTTGTTTTATTTTAACAATTATTCAAAGCTGCCGCCTTCACAGTAATCCCTGCTGGTTTGAATCCACCGTTGCATCCGTGTTTTCCAGCTTCCGAAGGCGTTTGAAAACTGGTGCGTAATGATGCCGTGCAGTGCATCTTTCGATTTTTGTTTAACCTCCTCGACGTCCTCAAATCTCCGCCCCTTCAGCTCTTTTTTCATTCTTGGGAAGAGAAAAAAGTCACACGGTGCTAAGTCCGGCGAATAGGGCGGATGAGGCAGCAGGGTCATCCCGTTTTTCGCCATGAGCTGCATTACGCGCAGGGCCCGGTGCTCCGGCGCGTTATCGTGGTGCAGCCACCACTCGCCATCCCGCCAAAGCTCCGGACGCTTCTGCCTCACTGCTCCTCGGAGCCCCTCAGGACCTGGATGTAGTGGTCCTGGTTAACAGACTGCCAGGCGGCACAGACTCGCTGTGGACGACCCCTTTCACATCGAAACAGCAGATCAGCATGGCTTTTACCGCTGACCCGGACTGGCGCGCTGTTTTCGGCCGAGGGGAGTCCGGGTGTCGCCGCTGGCTCGACCGCTGCTTCGTCTCGGGATCGTAGGCGTGACGCCAGGTCTCATCCGCCGTGATGACTCTGCCCAGCGGCCCAGGATCCTCTTCAGTGTGCTGGAGGATTTCCCGGCACACATCCACGCCGCCACTCCATCTTGATAAAGTTAAGGTCATCTACACTGTTAACTCCAATCACCTCCAGTCTATCCATGAGTGAGTCCATCAGATCATTACTGAGCGATGGCATAGCGTTCTGCACTAATTCTTTCACAAGCTCCATAGTGGCATGTGCTTCAGTGGGATGAGTAACCTTGCACTTCTGTGGTAAAAAGAAAGTGGAACATAATCATTGAGCTCATCAAGAGTTTTGCAAATGAGATGATCAGAACTTTTTTTTTTGGATTTCATAGACTCCAAGCTCAGGCTCCCAGCTGGCAGGTTTTTCCCGCAGCAATAGTAGGACAGTTGTTTCACTTTTGATCACAATGCTTGTTATTTGCTCTAACTGTAGCTGTCTTTTGGTATAGCTCAGTGAGACAAGCATACCATTTGCGTATGATGTGCCTCTGACTCGCACTTTGTGACAACTGAGTTACTGGACAACTGAAATAAGGCCAAAGTCCACAACTGCTGCCCTTATGCCACCATCCGAGAGCTCTGGATAAAAGCTGGTGGAGTCTGACACCGGAACCTGTGGGCTAAACCAACTGCCGTGACTCTGATAGGCCTGGAACAACTGATGTCTCTCAGCAAGCGACTTTGTAACATTTCTGAAGTTTTTACTCGACCTGATGCATCTTTTGAAATAGCTATGCTTACTCTCAAAGCGCATGGTCCATGTATGTATGAGTGGACCAAACTGCAAACTCAAGTCAGCATAGTGAAGCAGACAGTGGTGTTTTGGTCTGAGATTTACATGTGGGAATAACTCTTTCCTCATTTCCACATACTCTTCAATCAGTACCTTCATGTAAGCAACCTGTGACTCTGAAAGGCTAGGTGCACAGACAAATTCAGCTAACTCTCTCAGAAGAAGTTCCAGCTGCCATACAGCATCGTCAGCATCTTTAATTCTGTCATGCACTAAAATAGGCAGGAACCTCAACAGCCACCTGTTTTGGGCTGCATGGCCTCCAAGCTGCTGGGAATAGCATTTGGCTTGTTGGTGCTTTCACCAGGAAATGATGTGAGTCTGTCATTCAGGAACTCATAACTGAACCACTTTTTCTTTTTAATTGAAAACTGAAAACACATCGCTAAGTCAGAGTCAACAACACCCTCAAAGATGTCAAGAGCTAAACAGGGTGGCAGTCCAGGCTGACACACATGGAAATGGGACGGTTTGTTGAAAGCACTGTTGCATTTAATGCCCTGGTGCATGGTCACTTCAGGGTGACTCTCCAAAAACTGCACAGACTCATTATAGCCTGCAGGATCTCTTTGAGTCACAACTGTGAGTGAATCCGACTGAAATGCATCTTTGGAGACAAGACAGTATCTACAGAAATGCTCAGCAAAGCTCAAATTTTCTGTGAACCCTCCAATTGTGTGGGAGCCCAGGTTGTCTCCCATGATGCAGGCAACGGTACCTGTCCACGGTGCCTTCAAAAGATATGCCCTTCACCTCCAGCTCACACAAGTCTGACACAAGCTTACTGAAAACCTTATCGACTCCAAAATATTTACAGTCTTTCTCTAAACAGACCAAGACCAACTGAATCTGATCAACAGCTGATCTGTGGTGTGGACAGAAATCTCCCAGTGTGAAGTAGACAGCTAAAAGTTTGTGCTTTTGCTTGGCAGATCCAAGAGGATTAACCACCTCAAAAGCATCTTGGAAAAGCATCACCTTTAAAGAATCTGGGTCTGAGGCAAACATGGCATCAGAGCCAATGACATGCCCACCAGTGAAATCACGGAGTGTGCCATCTTCAACAAGAGGGGGGTTAAAACTCTGCTGAGCTGCACTTCCCTCTTTTAGCATCGATTTGAGGCTTTCCAGCACTGGAATGTAACGATAATGCCTTATCTGACCTCTCTCAGTGTACCCACGTGTTATTTCAACAGGCTGAATGTAGTTAAAGTGATTTCTGTAATACTGCAGCCTTCGATGGTGTGTAGTTAAAGGACCATTTGCATGTACGGCACTGTGCATAGGACTCTGCTCATATGCACTCTTTCCAACACGTGTTAATGTTTCTGTTGGAACGCCATACTGTGCAAGTTATCGAGATAGCACATCAATTGTATTCTCCTGTTGAATATCCTGAAGGGTTTTCATTTCATTTGCTATTTCTGTAACTGTAGAGGCTGGGACTAAATACTTTGCCTGCAAACCCAAGTAAAACAAAGCTCAATTCTCTGTGTAGGAATGTTGCACTTCATCGCTCTCAACATCTTTACCTTGGTCTGCACCAATCCCATAATCTACTTCAGGTGCATCCTCACTTTGGCCTGCATCAATGACATCATTTCCTGGAGGTACATTCTCTGTAACATGTGCTTCCTCATCTGTCAAAGGCTGTTCTTCCACTTCACACAGATGAACAGGTGCTATCTGGTGACACTCCACCCTCTGTGATATCTGGAAATATGAGGTGAAAAGGATGTTTTTCTGTTAAATGTCTTAACACATCTATCAAAGGGACAAGTTATAGTCAGACCCTCTTGCATATGGTCACTCATGAGACACAAGCCCCTTAATATCCTTCTCCTTCTGTCCCCTCACCCCACATCAATGCACACAAACACACACGTACAACACAGTGTGGCGTTCCAAAAACAGCAACATGACACGTAAGGTAAGAACAACCTTAAAACACTGTCTTGCCATATTATCTTTTAACATTATTCTTTTAACAGTACTGGATAGAAGAACAATCATGTGTGCTCTAAAATCCCAGTTGCCTAATGGCAGTGACAATCTCAGAAAGGTGAATGTTGGCTGAAAAATGTTCAGCTCTACATTTAAAGCAGTGTGACGAATCCTGTGGTGCAGGATCAGCATGCAACCAGGCGTCCGCAGCACGCGGCGAAAACTGGATCGTCCATGCATCCTGCCAGTGTAAAAAAATAATATTAGCCTACAGGTCTGAAGGTGGAGCACAAAGCACAACAACTTCTAGCAACAGTGGATGGTAGTGTCTTCCTATGTCTTCAAATGCCCCAAGCACACCCTCCAATGGCGAAGCAGCACAAGGGCCTACGCACATTTAAACTTCATAATGACCACCGTCACAGAAATTTCATCAAAAGATCATAATTACATTTTCCACTGTATGTCAGCATGTAAATAATTGTTTTTAAGTGAATTACAAAAAAGTCTGCAAACTTCACTACTTTAAATATCTATATATTTCTAAAACAAACTGACCTCTGCAAACTGCACAGGTGAACGTAGCGCTGAGATTTCTCCACTGCTCGTCAGTCAGTACCGGCGTTGTTTTGGTGTTTCTGTGGACGAGGTCAGAGAGACCCTGAGAGGCCAGGACAACCTCCTCAATCTTTTCAAAAACCCCATCCAGTCCGTCATCATCTGTGCGTCTGTGAAACAGAAAAATTGCATATACATGTATATATCAAGTCACTTATAAGCCATACAAAGTTGTAGCTATACTACTTTTTCTTTTGCAGAATGGTGAACTTATTAGTTAATTTGGTTATTTTTATTCTTATTTTTCTTACATTAATTATTATTATACATTAATTGCCCATGGTGCCAGCAGAAGTGTTCATTTGATTTGCCTTAATTTAAGTTTGATTTGATTTATTTCACTAACGGTCACTACATACAACCTGTTCATGATCTCATAATTATCATCATCTCAATATAACATTGATAGTAAATAATGATAATAATGAGGTGGCATTTACTTTGTCACTTTCAACATATTGTGTCAGACTAACATTGCTTTTTATTATTAGAGGACATGCTTTGCATTTTACAGTGCTTCAAGTCAGGGGAATAATACATGTGAGGAGTAATAAGTCACTGAGACTCCAACTTACGAGTCTCTCTGTTTCCTCTGCTGCACAGCTTGGAAGACGACTCGGGAAGAGCCACAATCTTCCTGGAATTCTGTTTCCAGTAAAAGGAGCCTGAATGAGCACAAAAAAATATAATGCATGAATCAGAACTCATTGTTGAGACAATGAATACAAATGAATTTAATTTGATCTAAAAGGAAAGTGAAGTTGCTCAAATGAAGCACCTCTTGTTCCTTCGCAGTCCATAATCTCCACAGTATTATGGTCCGTCAGGACCAGGGGTTCCTTCCCAAGGCCTCTTTGATTTTTTCGAGCATAGACGGGACACTAGCCTCCAGCTCGGTGAACCGGATCACCACCACTCTGCTGTGCACAAGGCGTCCACCCTGGAGCTCACCCACACTGACGCTGGAATCCAGGAGACATACACTCAAGATCATTCAGAATAGAACAGAACAGATGCCTTTATTATCGTTACGCAGTGTATAATGGAGTTTAAATCTGCTCCGTGTGTGTGTGTGTGTGTGTGTGTAATCACTGTTAATGTCTTATCTTAGTTTATTTGCACAATTAGAGACTGGTGAAACAAAACTTCCTTACATTTTCTGTTTAAGCTCCAAAAGCGAGCAATTAGAGTAATCAACAAGGCTGGATATTACGATCACTCGAATAACTTATTTTTGCAATCAAATCTATTAAAACTTTCTGATTTAGTTGATTTGTATTCAGTACAACTATTATACAAAAGCTAGTAGATCATTGTTACCAGCTAAGTTACAAAAACTATTTACATTAAGGGAAGCAGCGTATAATCTGCGAGGACATCTCGAATGTAAAGTTCGGTTGGTGTGTTCACTGTATGTGTGTGTCGGTGAAAGGGGTCCGGCTCTGGAATGGGTTGGAGAAAGATTATAAGCAATGCACTACTCTGCACAGTTAAGAAAAAAAGTATAAAGTAAGAATATTACTGCAATATAGTGTTGAGGAGGGGCTTTAAATGTTGTTTAGTTATATATTAACAGATCTGGGTGTTACCAATTGTCACTCTTGTCATTGTTAATCTAGTTATTAACAGCTTTGTGTTGCACTGGATGCAAGGGACCAGCTGGGTGGGGGCCTGGTGAGTGGGGGCGAGTACCTCTCTCAGCTGACCGCTCACCCAGGCTTTTTAATGCACTGCACTAAATAAAGGGAAGCACCTAAATTACTCACATATGTATACTTAAAGGGAAAAAAACCTATTTAGATAAATACATGCTGGTTAGGGCAGCCAGGCTGAGGTTCGCTGAGTGGGGGGAGTACCTCACGCAACTGGCCTCCTATTAACTGGCTTTTTAATGCACCGCATCAAGACAGGAATACACCTATAATATCTAACAACAGTTAAGTAAGAGAAACAAGAAACATACTGTGATTATCATACATGAAACTAATTAATTATATTGTTATTATGACATTAGTGAAGTGGCTCGATCACAGGGGGCTAAATTGTATATGACAGAGGGACTGCTGCCCTGCAGGGTGGAGCGGCAAAGCTGATCATCTTCTTGTAACACAATTCAGAAACTGGACAATACATTGTGATGGGCTGCTCTGTATGTGTAATGTGTGATCAAATGTTTAGTGTGTGATCAAATATACTATACAGACTTCAATTGATGTTGTATAAATCCAGTGTTGGTAAGTTTGTTGGGAAGGGTAGCCTCAGGTTTTTACATTATCAGCTCTGGTATAAGGTGATATTGTCATTTGCATAGTTCTGAATATATGAGTTATGACCAAAAGATAGATCATAGACAGGTAACCATCGGTGTGTGTCTGTCTATGGAATGTGACCATTCTAAGCTCACGTGTTGTTAAAAGAATACTCCGAAGATTTTGGACCCACGCCCTATCCCTATCATTTACAAAGTGAGATAAGCTCATAAATACCTTTTTTGTGTCCGTTGGTCCAGTGCCTGGCTAACAGCTGTTAGCATCGTAGTTAGCTTAGCTCAACTACGGCAGGTGAAGAGGAGACAGAGCCAGACTGAGAAAGTGGACATAATCCTCCTTCCAGTGGTCCAGGGGACGGCGTATTAGCACGTGAAGTAAATCCGAATGATTATAAAACTTTTTAAAAGACATGTTTTTTTTCAATCCCTTAAAATAGCGTTTTGACACACACAGATCTGCGCAAGCATAGTGCACTGCGGAAGGATATATACCGGCGCACAGCGGCTGAGTCTATGCTTCTACTGCTGTGCCCCGGTATATCCTTCCGCGGAGCACTGCCATGCGCAGGTTTGTGTATCAAAACGTTATTTTAACGGATTGAAAAGAAAACACGTCTTTTAAAAAGTTTTATAACCATTCGGATTTACTTCACCTGCTAACACGCCGTCCCCTGGACCACTGGAAGGAGGATTTTGTCCATTTTCTCAGTCTGGCTCTGTCTCCTCTTCACCTGCCGTAGTTGAGCTAAGCTAACTACGATTC
Organism: Salarias fasciatus; assembly: GCF_902148845.1. Lineage (NCBI taxonomy): Eukaryota > Metazoa > Chordata > Actinopteri > Blenniiformes > Blenniidae > Salarias > Salarias fasciatus. Next base: position 20,139,017 of record NC_043752.1, on the reverse strand, counting down.
TAACAGCTGTTAGCCAGGCACTGGACGAACGGACACAAAAAAAGGTATTTATGAGCTTATCTCACTTGTAAATGATCGGGATAGGGCGTGGGTCCAAAATCTTCGGAGTATTCCTTTAAGGGAAAAGGAAGAAAGAAAAAAAAAAGAGAGAGACTCTGGACCTTGTTTTTGTTTTTCCCAGGCGTTCTCGCTTGTATCCAGGATCTTGTCCTTTCGATCATGACCCAAAGCTCATGACCATAGATGAGGGTGGGAACGCAGACTGACTAGTAAATGGAGAGCTTCGCCTTTTGGCTCAGCTCCTTCTTCACGGACCGATACAACGACTGATCACTGCAGCCGCTGCACCGATCCGCCTGTCAATCTCACCTCCATCCGTCCCCCACTGTGAACAAGACCCCAAGATACTGAAACTCCTCCACTTGGGCCAGAGTCTCTCCACCGACCTGGAGAGGACAAGCCACCTTCCTCCGGTCGAGGACCATGGCCTCGGATCTGGAGGCGCTGATCCTCATCCCTGTCGCTTCACGCTAGGCTACAAACTGCCCCAGTGCATGATGGCCCAGCTTCAATAAAGCTAACAGGACTACATCATCTGCAAAAAGCAGAGATGAAATCCTGCGGTCCCTGAACCAAAGTTCAGCCCTGCCAGAGTCCAACATGCACCAGGAACAGGTCCGACTTACTGCCGGCAATGCGGACCAGACTCCTACTCCGGTCCTACAGAGACCGGACGGCCCTGAACAAGGGGACAAGGGGACTCTGTATTCCCGAAGCACCCCCCACAAGACACCAGGAGGGATGCGGTCGAACGCCTTCTCCAAGTCCACATAACACATGTGGACTGGTTGGGTGAACTCTTAGGAACCCTCGAGCACCCTATGGAGGGTCTAGAGCTGGTCCACTGTTCCACGACCAGGACGAAAACCGCATTGTTCCTCCTGGATCCGAGGTTCGACTATCGGTCGAATCCTCCTCTCCAGTACCCTGGAATAGACTTTCCCACGGAGGCTGAGGAGTGTGATCCCCCTATAGTTGGAGCACATCCTCTGGTCCCCCTTTTTAAACAGGGGGACCACCACCCCGGTCTGCCAATCCAGAGGCACCGTCCCCGACCGCCACGCGATGTTACAGAGATGTGTCAACCAAGACAGTCCCTGCACATCCAGAGACTTAAAGTACTCAGGGTGAATCTCGTCCACCCCCGGTGCCTTGCCACTGAGGAGCTTACCAACCACCTCAGTGACTTCAGCTTGGGTGATGGATGAGTCCACCTCTGAGACCTCAGTCCACCTCTGAGACCTCAGTCCACCTCTGAGACCTCAGACTCTGCTTCCTCCACAGAAGTCATGGCGACGGGATTGAGGAGGTCCTGGAAGTCTTCCTTCCACCATCCTCTAATATCCCCAGTTGAGGTCAGCAGCTCCTCCTCCACTGTAAACAGTGTTAGTGGAGACCTGCTTTCCCCTCCTGAGGCGCTGGACGGTTTGCCAGAATTTCTTCAAGGCCGACCGATAGTCCTCCTCCATGTCCTCCTGAACTCCTCCCAGACCCCAGTTTTTGCCTCCACAACCACTCGGGCTGCAGTTCGCTTGGCCTGCCGGTACCTGTCAGCTGCTTCTGGAGTCCCACGAGCCAACAAGGCTCGATAGGACTCCTTCTTCAGCTTGACGGCAGCCCTTACTTCCTGTCTCCACCACCGGGTTCGGGGGTTTACCATTTTGCAAATTACTGTAGATTACAATAATTAAATGTTCGTTGTGATTTTCACCATCTGGTGAACAAAACAAAAAAACAAACAAAAAACAACAACAAAAAAAAAAAAACAGGAAAAAAACAAGGAAAACCATGCTCAGTCAGTCGTTCTGATTAGAACTTAGTTATCGATCAATAGATGAAATAGACCAGGAGGAGAAATGGCATCACCAAAGGAGAAAAATAAAAAAAGACAAAAGATGAAACCCTGTTTGATTAAAACTCTGCCGCAATCCGTTGTGCAGGTACTGCTCAAAAAATAAGATAATCATGAAAAGAAAAAAAAATCCCTCCAATTCCAGGATTCTAGATCCATTATAATCCAGTTTTCCAGTAATCCAGACTTTTTTATTTTTTGGGGGGGAAGGGGGGGGGGGGGGGGGGGGGGGGGGGGGGGTGGTTCATATCAATTGCTCAGAGTAGAACAGCAGAACCAGATACTCTGATGAAAATATCCTGGTACTCTCCTTGAAGAAATGAGGCAATATTTTGCATAATTTATTTGATAGAGTTTTTTTGTGTAAAGTTCATGAAAACAAATCAGTGCTTAGTATTTTGAACAAAAGCCTTAATGATAGATGTGTTTGTGTGAAGATTCTAACTTGACATCATTTTTATGGGTGATGTTAGAATCACTATCAGAAACACAAACAGGCAAAGTACAGTCGCCTATATGAGGAATTTGTTTTGGTGGAGGTGACAAAAGAAGGAACAGATTTTAAAAGGCACAAGTGCAAAATATAAAAAGAGGGAATTAAGAGAGAATACAATAGCACAATAAGAATAAATATGACAAGGATTAACAGAATCAACATCATTTACAATAATTACAAAGATTACACAGGTAGGAGAGCAGTGCTGAAGGATCCCTGGCACGTCGTTACACCAGCCATTGTTGGTGTAAAAACAGATACCTCCACCTTTCGTCTGCCCGGAGAGTTCCGTTCACTGTTTTAATCATACAGTTCCAATCGTAGCGGCTAAATGCCGACGAGCTAGCCTCTCCAGGACAAATGAAAACAGAAACACTGGCGAAGCAGAAGCAGACATTCTTAGTTAAAAACATTATTTCAACATCAGAGAATGATTTCAGACTTTAAAAGAGCAGACACAGAGCGTTCACGTCTTTAGCTCGCTTGCTAGTCAAATGCATTGAAGGCTTGAAGACTCTTGAAGGCGTCGCAGTAAAAGTAAAGGATGGTTTGGAGAGAGCAGAGTCTTCCCTCTGACAGTCGGGTAGTGAAGTCCCAGCCGGTGTAAAGAAGTAGTGAGTTACTGACTCTCCAACACTTTGGCACATCATCACACATCGGAATAGAAAATCTCAGCATTGTTCAGCCCCTCACTTGTTTATAACAGCAGTTTCTCATTCTTTTGAGTTTTTGAGCAGAAAGGTGAAACAGACGCCCTCTGACTCCTCTGCTGGAAGTTGAAGCTCTTTTCCTTGAATGAGAATTCTGGGATTTCCAGAATGGCTGCCGGGTCAAAACCAAGTAAAACAACATTTGACATGAAGAAAATTGTGATTTTGGCTGTGAACTACATTGAGTGCTTTGTATACGCACTGACACAGAAATATTGAATTACTTCCTTTATTGTCTTCAGTTCTTCACGTTTGTTTTCACTTGTCAGTCAGAGGTGTGAAGATCCAGAGGAATCAATGAACTGAAGCGAGCTGCTGAGAGCCTCCAAAGCATCAATCAGCTGACTGAACGGATCTGATGTCCGGCCAGGAACGGAGGCTTTCATTTGGTTTGTAGAAGATACCTAACAAGATACAGTCTTCAGCTAGCTTCCACTCTGTGTAACTGTTGACTGTTAAAGAGAGTCTTCATCGCTGACGTTGCACCACTGACCATATTCCTCCGTGGAGCTGATGACACTTTATCGATGAGGAGTTGGTGGAGCAGAGGCGTGCTCAGAAGCGCAGGCGCCCTCGTACGCTCGTCAGCGTTTGATCCTGAACGCCATTACACCCAGAGCAAGGTTTGGAGCTGCTTCAACAAGCGAACAAATGCGGCTCATGCTGCAAGATTCACTTCCCAACATCACTCCAGGTCGTTCAGGACACTGCTGAGCTACCATTTCCAACCCTAAACATTCACAAATAGTGTCATTAGCTTAACTGTTCAGTCGTTGTAATGCTTTTACCTTGTAGGCACTGCGTCTGCTGGACAGCATTACTTGGAGTAGATGAGACAGCAACAGAGGAAACGAGTGTAAAATATACAAATAAAAACATGAAAAAAATGGAAGAGCAACAGTTTATGGAACATTTGACACGAACATTTTGTCCAGAATCCTGCAGTATTGGAAAGAAATCTCCAGTATATTGTTCTTGTAGTTGCTGTGCTAGATTGATGTTTTAATCAAAGTTTTATTTGAGAACTGTGTTAGATATATCAAAAGATTTGACAACGTCTGCTTCGACACTGATGGATTCCTGTTCAGGGCAGTGGAATGACTGTGAAAATGGTTTCCTTTCAAAGGACTGTCTACCTTTCTCATGCTAGAATCAGGAACCCAGCATCCTCTCTGGAGTCGGAGATGCTGCCAATCATCAAAAAACTCAAGACCTCAGGAAGTTCCACCTCCCCAGCAGCCAGTCAGCCTCACCGTCTCCGGTCCTGAGGGCGTCCTCAACGTCTCTGCTATCGTGGGGAGAACACACTGTTTAGCAACACCTTGGCGCCAGCAGTACAGTGTGATGAAGCAGACATGGAAAGCCATTCCTGATCAGATGGATGAACAGGATTCAGTCACACGACCTGAATGTGACGAGAAGTTCCAGAGCATGAAGTCCAGGTACTGGCAATTATGCACTCTGGTGTGAGGTATTTAGCTGGTTTTCTGGAATGCTCACCTCTGTCTTTGAACGTTTGCATTGTGTTGCAAAGATGCCTTGAAATGTGAGACCTGGTCTGTTTTGCTTTATGTTGTTTGTATTGAAAACCTGGAAAATCTTAATAAAAATACTGTTAAAAATCAAAGTTCTCAGGCAGTATTATGACCACTTGCGTTCAAGTTCAAACTGGTATTGTGGGGGATTCGTCTGAAAGACGTCTGATCGACCCAACATGCTGCAGACACGAAGCCTGAGGCAGACTTGATTCAGACCTGAAGGGGTTTGATTTCCGTCAACGAAAACCAACGATATTTTACTCTTTTTAGTAATTTTTAACCTAATCTATTTAACCTAATCAGTATAGTATAATTTATATAAGTACAGACATAAGCATTTTTTCCTTTAGCTAACCCCAGTTCACTAATCAAACATAGTGATCTTATTATTATATTTGTGTTACCTTATAAACTCAGGAAAACACCCATTCCAGACATGGAAGATTCTCTGGTCAACATATTAGTTTACTAACCAACAACAACCAGCTCAGAATCAACATTGTAGGACGGCAGGATTCAGTTTTTCTTGCGGTCTGAAACAACAACTGATATAGCAGAAATAAAAATTCCCAAAAATGTTGACACAGCTTTAGCGTACCAAGGAAAAATAAAACTAACCCTCTTCTCTGTAAACGCCTGAGGCTGGCATCGGATGGGAGAGAAAGCCTCTCCTTAAAGTACGTAGAAAGACTCCTCCTCCCTCCACTGACTCCTCCAGACGGTGGATAAGCTCCTTCAGTTCAGCAGCTGGTCTTCAAGTATTCATCAGTGATAGTTAACAAACAGGCTCTGAACGCCATCAAAGGTATTATTCTTATTCAATGTTTAATTCCTTATTTACTATATTAGGTGCAACCCTGTTACCAACATTCAAGTACCTGAAAAACGTAGATAAATTCATTTAATTCCTTTACCATTAAGTTAAAGCTAGGGTTGGCGATTTTGGAAAACTAGCATGTAGCACGAATGTAGCATCTCCCCAAGGCTCCGCCCAGCTCCCACCCCATTGGAGGAGCTCCGTTGGGAGCGGAGACGCTGAGACGTTCCGCGCGCGCAGTGCGTTCCTGGCGTAACCTGTCCTCAGCGCTTCGTTTCTTCGTTTTTCTTTATTTGCACTACGCCAAGTTATGGCGCACTCAGCGGTAAGTAAAGCCCCAAACATTCTTCTCCGCCATTCTGCAACGACGCTCCGTCCTTCTACGCGCGCACTGAACCAGGGTCAGTGCACGCCACTGACATGTACGCACAGGGGGCAGGTCGAACGGCGAAGGGATTTGATTGGTTTAAAAAAAGGTGTCCCGTCAAGACGATTGGTTGCTGTTTTTCCCGTTTTCCTCCTGCTGTAGATAGTGGATATTTTCCAAACTACTTTAAGAACACGCTATGAATTGCTTCCCATCGGATCATAAAGATCATTTTAACCAGTATTTAAAAAAATGTATCTCATTCAAATCGCCAACCCGAGCTTTAAGACAGTAACATTCTCACTAAATTAACATTTGATTTCAGTTATCAATTAATTTCACATTAAATTAACAAACTTTTGAAATCTCTTTCCCAATGTTTCAGTGTTTCCGTGTTTTATTTTACTCATTTCAGCATTTATTTAAAAAATGTTTCTGTAACATATGATGATCATAACTTCTTGAACCCATTAAAGGACAGTAGGTCAACAGCTCAGCTTCTCCTCCGGCATAAGAAACACCATTATTCGAGGTGGCCTGTTGGTCTGATGCACCAAAATGGACAGATTGCTCTCCTGTGCTGTATTTGCAACCATAGTTTTCTTTGAAATCCACTCATTCATTTGCAGGGAGCGTCGTACCGGCCTGTGAGTGGATCGGCCTTGCCGCTGCATTTGTCACATCCTCCATACATACATCTGCTGCTCCATGCGACGGCTTCTGCCAGGCTCTCCAAATCAAATGCATCACTGTTGTGCATCTGGTGAAGCTTCTCTGGAATAAAGCTGAGCTTTTCATGCTGTTTTCACAAACTTGTTTCTCGATCGGCTAATGTTAGCTGCACAACCCAGTAGAGGCGAAGGGCGCATTAGAGGGAGTATGACAGGCTGGTCTGCTCCGCCAGGACCTTCAGATGGAGCTTCTTCACTCAGTCCTGTCTACATTTCCTTATTTCCTTGCGTCACTGTTTGCTTTTTTCCAGGAGTGATCCTGCTCACATTGTCAGGTACTCAGAACAACATCACCTGTTCTTTCAGTCTGGCACAGACTCCATTATATTCCTTTCTCTTGTCGCTGCACACATTTTCTTATCTACAGTGTATATAAATTATTGGAATAGAAATTTTACATACTGTATATAAATTCTAAATTTTGTATTTCAGCAAAACAGAAAATATCAATGAATAAGGATGGTGTCTAAAAAAAAATGAAACGATGTAAAATTAGGACATGATGAAGATGTCACTGCAACACTGTAGAACAAGCACAACAATGTCAACCACACAAGAATACTTTTGTAATACAGAGAGAAAAGAAATATAATATAATCCAGAATTTCCCAGTTTTGGATTAATAAAGTAACTCTCTTCTCTCTACTCACTGAGTGTCTATCAAAAAGATCAATAAATCTAGAGTTAAAAAGGACCCAATGAAAATGTCAGTGCAAAATTGTAGAACAATTGGAAGAATGGAGTAAGTGTAAACTAAAGTACGTTAAGGAAATTCCTGAAATCATGAAGCTGTTGCATCCAGTATGGATTCTGCCTCCTCTCACTCTTTCACTTTGGCAAATTTGAATTCAGGAAAACAAGTGAGCGAACTTTTGCTGGCTGGAGGGAATTTCTTTCTCTGATAATATTCGCCCTGCCTTGGAGAAGAATCTTTCAGATAGAACCGACGTTGCCACAACACAGAGCTTCCTCTCCATGAGGTCAAGCTGCTTTGCACGTCTTGCTGCCGCAGTAGTTGTTCTTTGTTGATGAGAAGCCGCTGCAACATGTGAGAGGTGGAATTCCGTCTGGTGACACAGTCCTGTGCGGCCCAAACAGGACTGTGTCACCAGAAAATGAATGTACTGCGGCTCGCAGTACATTCATGTCCATTTGGAGCTGTTTCTTTTAGTTTCTGAGCGGTCAGCTGCAATGCTCCGTAGCTTCCCTGCCAGGCTGTCTGCTGTGTGGCGCTTATTAAATTGAAAGCAGTCAAGAAGGCAAGAGGACATTTTGAAATCTTCAATGAAGTGGCAGGTTACAGACGTGGAGGAGGTGTCCACTCTGGACGTCCAGCAGTCTGCTGTGAGACACATATATCATCTTTCCACTTGGCAGACTGTACGAGGGGTTGAGAGCGTCACAGAACCTTCGCATTTCTTTTCTGTTTCTATTTCTTTTCTCTGTGCTGCTTAACATTGCAATTTCCCCCTGTGAGACAAATAAAGGAATTTCAATTCAATTCAGTTCAAGGTTTTACAATGATTGCACTTTATTTTCTCAAAACATGTTACATTATTGAAGGTTTATGTAGGCTTTATTTTTATTTACTGTTTAAATGAAAAAGTAGCCTGCAACTTGTTTGCTGTTAAATATAGTTGCTTGAGTGCTTCTGTTGCATTTGGGATGAATAAAATGTGTTTCATACAAGTTTTCTCATGAAGTACTACTAGTTTACAAATTAGTTGTTCCTAAAGTATTGCAATAATCGTCATGAACATTGGTATCGGGATATATCGGGATATATCGAATCGTGACCCATGAATCGCGATACGAATCGTATCGCCAGATACTAGGCGATACACACCACTACTAACAAACTATCTCTGAACATCAGTAAGACCAAATATATGATTTTCAGTTACAGAAGGAAAGACGTTGACTCAACACTGACAGTGGAAGGTATAGAGATCGAAAGAACAAATGAAATGAAGTTCTTAGGTGTATCGCTGGATGAAGAACTAACATGGAAATCCCATATAGAGCACGTTAAAACTAAGATTTCTCAAACCATTGCTGTTCTGTACAAATTGAAAGAGTCACTTCACAATAACTCTTTGTTTCTGTTGTACGGTTCAGTGATCATACCATATCTGACCTACTGCGTTGAAGTCTGGGGAAATGCTTGTAAGACCTGCATTGAACCACTCTTCCTTTTACAGAAACGAGCGATTCGTGTGGTGAATGGAAGTGGCTACAGAGACCACACGAACCCAATATTTATAAAATTGAAATCCTTGAAAATTAAAGAATTGGTAGAACTCAACCTTCTTAAAACGTATAAAGCTCACCGGAAACAATTACCACTTAATTTACAGAATAGATTTGCAAAGCGAGACAGTCAATATAGATTAAGAGGAACTAAAGTTTTCAAACGACCGGAGTCAAGAACCAAATTGAAAGAAAGATGCATCACAACAAAAGGAATCAGTTTATGGAATAAACTTGACAGTGAAATGAAGAGGTCTCAGTCCATTCACATCTTCAAGAAATGTTTAAAAGCACAGTTATTGGGAGGGAACGACTCTGCTTTAAAGAATGGTCAAACTTAGAATGAGTGTTTCTTTTGAAAATATTTCATTAAGGTTTTTTTTTCTGTATTTACATTTTGGGAAATGGTTGTATTTGATCTGTAATTATTTGTGAAATGGTTGTATTTGTATTTTGATTTAGTGAAATGGTTGTATTTAATTTTGTATTTTTTTTTGTGATATGTTAACAAATCTTGACAAATTGTCATTTATTTTATGTTGATAGGGGCAGACATCATAAGTCTCACTTCTTTCTGTTCCTTTTCATTTCTTTCTTTTAAAAAGAATGAAACAAATAAAATCAATCAATCAATCAATCAATCAATGTTGATATTCTTCATTGTGGACCTGACCTGATGTTTCTGGACTCGGGTGGACGCCTGGTTGGTTGGTGTTACGGGAGAGGCTGGTGCCCCGGTGGAGGAGGTGTGGCGTCGCTGCTGGTCGGTGGGGAGCTGCCCTTGTAGTCAGTCATGGCCTTAATGCGTCTCCACACACTCTCCACACACTCTCCACACACTCTCCACAAGAGTAGCCAGTTGTTTAGTATTTGCTTTGCAGTTTTGAAAGAAAACAGTGGTGTCAAGAAACTGGGCTTTATAGGTTTGTTTATTGTGTTTAGTGTTAATATTGGGGTGGTGATTATTGAGGATGTGGAGGAACTCCTCACATTTCTCGGAGGAGTCACTCCAAGCTCCAAATATGACGGTAAGGCATGTAAAGGAGGGGGCACACCTGGCATTTCATTAAGCAGTTCCTCCCACTCCACCATAGAGTGGAGAAAACGTAATGGAGCAAAACAAAAACAGAATTGACAGATCAGAGGCGCTGATCCAACATGTCCAACAACGTATGATCATTGACCACATTGCTAAAAAGCACAAATAGTAACAAAACAAATGATAAAATAAGCAGCTCTCACCTTTAGTAGAGCCGGAGTCTCCTCTTTCTTTTAAATTGTGAATAGCACAACACTTCATATTGATTTGACCAAGCTAGTGGAGTTTGCTGTTGTTTTTTAAGCACATAATAGACTGAAAACTTATTTTTTTTAATGAAATACTTGTTTCAAACTTTCAAAAATATTTCAAACATGCCATTGTGCTGTTTGTCAGTTTGTGCTCGTATCTTTTCTTCCCCCAGCGGATGACTTTGTCAAGCGCTTCTGGCTGGAAGTCGCTAATTTCACTGATTAGGTTTGTCAGTGTGGAATCATAGTGTTCCGATAGGACGGATAAGTTGCTGTCCATCCATTGTAGTGTATTAATCTTCACTTTTGAAAGCACATCCAGGTTCGTTAATTTATTATTTGTCCTCATCATGCCAACAGGTAATGCGTTTGTGGTGGATGGTCTGAAGGATTTTAAACGACCGTTCGGTACGGTGTGTTTCAGGTGGAGAGGCCCTGGTTTCTGGGGCTGACCATCTTGGTCCACAGATGGCAAAGCTGCAAATCTGTGATTTGAATAAATAGACATTTAAAAGGGCGTTCCTCATAAAATAGGAAAAAAGGATCCAAAATTAGCAAGAGGAAGCGTCAGAAGGTAAGTTTAAGGGGTTGTATGAGGCTTAACAGAAGTCTGTGATTAATTCAAATCAATCCGTATATTACACCTTTCTGATTAAGAGAAGAATGCAAAAGAGACACTTATAAAATCCATAAAATCAGATCAAAATGTGCTAAAAAGTCTTAAATATATCAAACGCCTTGGGAGAGTCTGAGTGTTCCTGTGTGTGCTGGAATCCTGTGGATGCTTTGAGTTCCAGACTCACAGCTCCAGTTCTTGGTGAGGCTCCCGGCCTTGGAAGGTGTTCTTGAAGAATCCCAGATGGAAGTGAGGTCCAGGTCCCAGGGCCTGAAAACTGATCTCAATCCTCAGCTCTCAAGGCAAAACAAGCAAAAACAAATCTCTAAATTTCCAGGTAAAATGATATCTATCAAGGTTCTGCGCTCAGACCATACTTCATCGATCTCAAGCATCTCCATCAGCGAAGAAAAAGGTTAAAAAGCTTATAAATGAAGAGAGGAGGCCCAGCGTTTCACCTTGACGGCTTCTTCAGGGGCTGATGAGGCTGAAGGAGATGGGTGTGGTTCCGAAGGGAGGCGGAGCTGAAAACAAAGGCTCCTCCCAATCAACCTGCAGGATCAGAGCCAGACAGAGATGCACATAGGCGTCAGTTTAGGGGGGGGCGGGGGGGACGGGGGGGTCGTGTCCCCCCCACTTTTTGCCAGGGGTATTTTTTTTTCTCCACCACACACAAATCCTTCACGTGCAGCCATTGTAACCCCGGTTATTTTCAGTAGTTTAGAACATTCCGACGCTCCTGAACGCACCATCCGGTGGCAGCAGAGACTCACGATGATTAAAAAGAAAAGTTCCGCTGCTCTGAATGTGCGTCTGTTCAGTGGAAGCTCCACACAGAGCAGCTCTTTCTCCTGCAGCTCCTGTGGGGAGTTTGAATACTTGGTTGTTCGTTTAACGCTGTGATTATCCAGGTTAGAAACGCAAGAGGCGGTAGTTTGTTTTGAAAAGTGGAAATGTCCTGAAGAACTTTACTCTCAACATGCTAACAGCAACATTTTGAGGCTGTTTGGACTCATTCTGATAGAACCTCAGCTGGTGTTCATCATCAGGAATATACTGATCGTCCCTGTAGGACCTGCTGCTTTTGATTAAAAAGAAATGCGAGTTTTATTGAAAGATGTGAATAGGGATGAATTTTATATTTTTATATTGAACTGTAATGAAGAAGAATGCATCGAAGATGCTTTAATTAATTAAGGAAACACGTTATTTTAAGATAGGTTTAAATGTGCACACTTTAGTGAAGACTTTTTTTTTTAATATTTAGAGATGACTGCCCCTTGGTTCACAGCTCGCTGGACATTTCATATAACATTGGACATTTCATAAAACAGAGCTAAACAGACTCAGACACTGTCTTTTGTCCCCAACAGAACTGCAGCTGTGAGGACTGGAGGTCCTACAGGTCCAGAGTTCTAGGCTACAAGGTAACATCATCATTTTTAAAAGTGCCCAAAACCATTGTCCTGCCGTTCTGAAGCACTAATGAAGACATGACATCTGTCCTCCTTGTCCTCCTCCCAGCTGGTCTCCGTGGACATGGCAGGCAGCCACACTGCTGAGCCTCTTCTGGGACATCCTGGAGCAGAGCCTCGTCTTCAGCGGCGTCTCTCTGCTTCACAAGAGAACACTGAACCACCAGCAAGAGCCGGACCAGGGTCTGACCAGGGTCTCCACTGGGACCTCCAGCAAGAACCAGGGTCTGACCAGGGTCTCCACTGGGACCTCCAGCAAGAACCAGGGTCTCCTGATCAGATAAATACACACTGCACTTCCGTTGTAACTAGTAATCTGTAACCTGGGAGATAGCCTCACTAACTGTGATTTTATTCTTTCTTTGTGCAGACGTCGCCTCTTCAGTCACCTGCTCTGCAGCTCTGTGTTTATTTCTGTTGATCTCTGCTCCTGGACAAATAAAATAATGGAAAACCCCCTGAGACTGATGGTTCTCTGTGTCTGACACACCCTGGATGTTCAGTAGTGTTTGTTCTTGTGTCGATGGTTCAGTTCATATTTTTTACCAGGACGAAGACATGTCAGTGTGTGTGGAGTGTGTGTGGAGCTCTGCGCTGTCGTTCTCCTCACTGGTTTTATCAAAGAGAATTGGGACATCGACTTTATTCTCAACATTTTGACTTTATTCTCGACATTTCGACTTTTTTCTCGTAGTTCATGATGACCTTTTTTTTTTAACCTCTTCTAAAAAAAATGTCTCAGGGTGGCCCTGATGCTCTTCCGTAGTGCTGCGTTCAATGAGACCGAGCAATTTTTATTTCGACAAGTAAACTGAGAGTTGATTGGCTGCTGCCGATGTGGGCGGGTCCTGATTAGAGACTGACAGGGAGAAGTGACAGTTCGGCGCTGCTAAAGCTAAAGCTAAAGCTAAAGCTAACAATCGGAAATCAAAATTAATGAAAGTCATTGAAAAGTTTATCCAAAAGAAGAACCACGGTGCGCCTTTCTTTTAAAGTGAGTCCTCAGCTTTGGTGAGTGAACGCATATATTGTCAGTCTTTTTAGATGTGCGCACGCATATGTGGACGCACGCACACACACAGGCACACAGCTCCAAAGTCGCTTTTTGCCATTCGTTGTCCCCCCCACTTTTCAAAACAAACTGACGCCCTTGGAGATGCAGGTGTAACGTCTCCCTCTCCCTCCCCCTCTGGGATTTAAGGTCAGCTCCTCAGTTTTTCAAAAAGAAGAAATCAGAGCATATACAGAAGTTATTTACATCACCTCAGTACCAATACAAAATGAATAGATATAGATTTATAGAATGTTTTATTTAGGTTTATGCTAGATTTAGGGTTAGATTCAGGTTTAGGGTAGGGGTTAAGGCCCATTCATCCTCCACGCGAAGCCGAACAAAGGTGGGCGGCTCTGAGGGTCCACAGCTCCTCCCGACAGAACCCAGCTCTCTCTCCTGGCGTTGTCGTGCTCCTGAAATATACTCAAACAATTCAGCAACAGCATTATGAAAGTGTGAATTCCGTGTCTTCCACTCAGAGCAAGCAAGCTATCGTTATATGAAGCTAATACGTCATTAAGCCAGTTTTTTGTGTTACATATTTGGATCTGCGACGCCCTGGACAGGTGGACGGTCTGTTGCGAGGCCAACACCTAGAGAAAAACAACCACTCGCTCTCTCATTCGCACCCAGCAGCAATGTAGCCTTACCAGTTCACCTCACGTGCATCTTTTTGGGCCGTGGGAGGAAGCCGGAGCGCCCGGAGGGAACCCACACACACACACGGGGAGAACATGCAAACGCAACGCAGAAAGGCCGGTATTTGAATACAGGACCTTCTCGCTGTGAGGCAAGCCTGCCACCGCGCGGCCTTTTTTTTTATATTCTAAATAAACTTAACCTGACTGGACTGGACACGACTCATGGCTTGGTTGCAATACCAAGGAATTGCCGCATTTTCTCATATACCATGTAGGTGATACTGATAGCTGGAATGCTTTTCATTAAACTGGCCGTGAGGCCACGATAAAGTCCGAAGAATCCGTCGTTTTGCTTGATGTTCTTCACAGTCTTGATCATAGACACCGGCTCGGAGCCCTTCTGAGATTCTGAAAAGAAGAGAGAGAAAGCAAACAACATCAGATACAGTTCTCAGCTCATGCCTTCTGCTTCTGGCATCTTATGTTTGCACAGTGGTCCTAAAATAAAACGGGCAAAGATTTGTGCAAGCCTCCTTTTTCAAACCACAGTGTAAAATCATAAAACCCAAAACTCAGTCAGCATAACCCTTTTCACTCTAAAGACTAAGCAGAAAATTGTGAATTGTTCTCCATATATGCAAATTTGTGTGAAGTAAAATCAGTTTACATCCTTCCTTCAATACTAGACCACCCCTTTGAGGATGTGTTTGCTTACCTTGTGCTTGCATGACGGTGCTGACCAGAGACAGAGGGTAAGTGGCCAGCCGAGCAGTGGAGCTGGAGACGATCCCACAGCCTAACGGCAGCAGCATCCCTGGGTTGGCTCTGTCTTCAGCGTGGCGTGACAGCCAGCGGTTCTTCAAGCTCTGCAGAGGAGACATGGTCACAGTGAATTAACCCTGAACTCAGCCTAAACATCGGATGTGATGAAGTTATGGGAGCATGTGAATGGTCTATTTACCTCATACAATGCCAGATCTAATCCAACAGCGGGAACAACGCTCAGCATGCTGGTAAAGCAGCCTCTGTAAAACGCCTTTGCTCCTTCCTCCTTCAGGATCTTCTTGGCACAATCCATCATCCCTGAGTACTGTGCGGTTGTCCTCAGGACCATGCGGGTTTTCAGCACCTGAACAGAGAAACATCATCATGAAGGTTACTTAAGTGACGGAGTTAGCTTAAATTTTAAAAATGGATGATTAAAGTGTTTGCGGGCCATTCATTATGTCAGTGCTGCTTCTGCAAATGCCAAACACTGTCAACAGGAACTGAGACAAACACACAGCCTTACCCACACCGTGGTGACAGTTCAGCTCATGTGTTCCACTAATATCGCCATGTGTGTTTGGCTTTATGATTATGATTTCAATAAATGTGCCCCAACATCTCCCTGAACTACAGTGACGGACTCCTGTGGACTTTCACTCACCTCCATTGGGTAGACTGTTGTTAACGCCGTGACTCCAGCCAGCGATCCCGCCACGAACCTCTCATGGATCTTCACATTTTCCGGGTCTCTAGCCAGCTTGTTCTTGAGCTGAAGAAACACAGAACCAGCAGACGTTACTCACAATCAGATAGACATGACAACAAAAGGAAAAACTATTGGTTTCTCCTGTTCTGGGTAAAACTGCTTTTTCTTACTTGAAAATGTTGTGTTCAACAATACCTGTGAGGTATCGTGAAAGGCTGTGAAATGTGCTTACCTGTTCAAAAGCCATGAATCTAATAGCTGTCTCGGGGGCAACCTTCAGGACATTAACGCCATTTCCTCTCCACAGCGATGACAGGCCCCCTTCGTTTAGCATCGCCCTGAAACCACCAAACATGTTGACTCTGTTGTTCCTGCAATCATGAACCTGTAAGTAAGAAGAGGTGTGAGAAGAGGAGGTCAAATTTATGGCATAGTGGAAGTGAAGTGAAATATTTAGAACCATTGTTGTGGCCAGGCTGAATACATCATGAAAAGGATTTTTCTTGAACTTTTCTGGTTAAAATTAGACTATTCTGATACAGCCTGTTACAACACCAGCTTGAAAAATTATTTTTAGATGGAATGTAGACATTACCTGCTGGAACACTTTGATCCTGTCCAGCGGGGCGGTCACTGTCCGTGACACGATGCCAGCCACAGCCCCTGACGCCAGCTGCTTCCACCACCAACCTTGAGTGTTCTCCTTAGACTGCATTTTCCAAAAAATGCTCTAACAGTACAGTAAAAATGCTCTCACAGTACGGTAAAAACGCTCTCACAGTACGGTAAAAACGCTCTCACAGAAGAGTAAAAGCACCCGAACAGTACAGTAAAAATGCTCTCACAGTACAGTAAAAACGCTCTCACAATACAGTAAAAATGCTCTCACAGTACGGTAAAAAACGCCCGAACAATACAGTAAAAACGCCCTGACAGTAATGCTAAGCTCGTAGTTCTGACGAACGCTGCTAACACACTGGAGGAAAACTCCCAATGAAATGTGAAGAGCTTTGATGTTCTATTGACCATTGCATGATGTCATCAGAACAGGATCTAAGGGCTAGTGACGGTTGCTAAGCAACAGGTATGGTCTGGTAGATATGGCCTCGGCCATGCTACAAATGTTTTGTTTTAATGTAATAACAATTAAAAAAAATAGAATACAGATATGTATAAACTTAAAATGCAATCAGTATCTTCAAACCAGAAAATTTCAGAGAAAATTTTACTTTGAGTGCCAGCTGCTGTCCAGAGTAATCTGTATTTGTGTGTGTGTGTGTGTGTGTGTGTGTGTGTGTGTGTGTGTGTGTGTGTGTATAAAACCTCCATATTCAGTGTGAGCTCTGAGCTCAGATCAGCCATGACAGGCTGCAGGTGTGTGTGTTGCCATGGAGACCAGCTCCACCCAGTAGCCATGACAGTGAATCAGCAGTTTTTCATGCAGTTTGTGTGGTTGAAGAAACATCATTCCTTAAAGGGCAACTCCGGTTTTTTGACACCTGGACCTTATTTATAGGTGTGTGTCATGCTCATATACTCACTCAGACAAACATCGTGCAGCTCGGAGTCCTTCAGAAGTTATTTAGATCCAAACGATGTAGCCGCACTAGCGGGGGTGCCACAGCAATGGAGCGTTAGCGCGGGACATCATCTCTGCAAAGTCGCTCATTTCGGCTGTATTTTTCCTCCATCGGCGCTGGGTTGCCTTTCGGTCGGAAGGGGGGCCTCCGGCGGTGTCCCGCGGCCTGGCTCGGAGCGCGCATCCGCCGGGCGGCGGAGATCTGGATTCTCCTGGCGAGGAGAGAGCTCCGGCCGTCGCGCGTCCCGCGGCTGGCGTGGAGCGTGTATCCGCCGGGGAGTGGAGATACGCTTCCTCCCGGCGAGGAGAGAGCACCGGCCTCGGCGCGGCGGGCCGTCGCGGAGTGCGCATCTGCCGGGGAGCGGAGATACGCATCCTCCCGGCGAGGAGAGACATCCAGCGGCCCAGCGGCCGCGTGTGAGCCGTGCGTCTTCGCCGGTGTCCGGAGCCTCCGTGGAGCAGCTGAGGCCATTTTCCAACTCGGCCCCTGGAAGTCAGACGCCGGGGCACCGTGACAGCCGAGGCCGACTCAAAGTGCCTCTCTGCTGGGGAGAGGAGCTCCGCAACGTTCCCATCCGAGCTAATTGTGGCTAAGTTAGCGAAAACTGTCAGCTCTTCAGCTGACCCACCTGAAGACGGTAGACGAGCTGACTTTATGATAACACTGGCGATGGATGAAGAAATACAGCCGAAATGAGCGACTTTGCAGAGATTATGTCCCGCGCTAACGCTCCATTGCTGTGGCACCCCCGCTAGTGCGGCTACATCGTTTGGATCTAAATAACTTCTGGAGGACTCCGAGCTGCACGATGTTTGTCTGAGTGAGTTTATGAGCATGACACACCTAGAAATAAGGTCCAGGTGTCAAAAAACCGGAGTTGCCCTTTAAAGCTGGTGTCCGGAGTTTCCGTTCGTTTCCAACGTATGTATCATTTTTCAACAGAGCTTAAATGTGTCAGTCTGGTTCGATACTATAATATAATATTAGCATAAAGCAATATAAAAATGTATTTATGAGCCCCGCCTTCGTCTCATAGACCCCCATGTTATCCGAAAAAGCGCCGGTCAGCGTCAGCCAATAGATTTCGAGCTTCCGCATTCTCGTGTTGCAGCCGCCGCGCTCACCTCGGATATATCCACTGTCTGCTGAACATCCACCGTAAACAGCTAAACATGGAGGATGCTGCAGGACTCGGAGGCTCTCATTTTCACCCGACAGATAATGCGCGTGCACAATTAAAGGGGCGTGGCTTGGTCGCTCGTGAAAGCAGAGGGAGGGCGGAACCTCGAGACATTGGATTAAAAAAAAACCTCTCTCTTTCAAAACTCCGGACACGAGCTTTAAGGAATGAGAGGTGAAATAGAATGTTTTTTTCCCACTGTGAGCGTCAGACGCCTTTCCTGGAATTATCCTGAAATGTTCCTGCCTGTAGGATCATCCATGCAGCCACAGACACTTTGTAAAAACGTGTTAACTTGTCTCAGAGTTCTTGCCTTGATATTGGTAGCTCTCATCTCTTCCAGTGTCCAGGATATTATACCAGCTGGGTAATCTGATTACTGTTAGGGCAGACATGTTAATGTCCTGGATTTGATTCCTTCCATCCAGCTGACTGTTCAGGACCTGTCTCGTTGTCCTGTGGTATCCCAGGTATCTGTAGCTTCTTCCACATGTTGCCTTCAGGTAGTTCAGCCCTTTCAGTAGTGACCATTTTCCGGCTTCTTGATACCACCCACCCACACTGATCTGGTCCCAGAGACATCCCCATGTCCCTGCTGGATGTCCTGGTGAGGTGGATCAGGGAGTCCATGTCCCTGCTGGATGTCCTGGTGAGGTGGATCAGGGAGTCCATGTCCCTGCTGGATGTCCTGGTGAGGTGGATCAGGGAGTCCATGTCCTGTTCAGTCTTGGTGATGGCTGAGGGGGTTCAGGCCTCTGCAGAGCAGCAGGGGGACAGAGCGTCTCCTTGGTATATGCCACATTTGACGCTCATCTCCGCCACTGGCTTCAGGTTACCTTCCAGCGTTGCCTTCCACAGCCTCCATGGACTTGTTCAGTGATGAATTATTTTTGTGTGTGTTTCCGCCTACTCTAATCCTTTTTTACATGAGGAGAAATTCCCAGTTTTGGGGAGTTTGCTCGGAAATGGTTTACCAGAACGTTGACAAATGTCATAATGCACCGCACCGGAATTTTCCCCACGTTTTGATGTGCTTCGTGTGGTGCTGGTCCAATTCGTGTGGGACAAGTTACACACAGAAAATTTAGCATCAGAAGAACAATTTTATGAATTTTATTAATACTAAATCACCAGTTAGTATTGTAATTTTGAATGATAATATGCTCATCAAATATGAACTTAATTTTGTATAAATAATCAGCAAAAAAGAGCAGACAACAGCTTGGAGAGCTGGACAAGTTTCCCCGAGGAGGCGGGTCTTCGTACGCTGTAGATTCCACCTGTTACTGATTAACAAGATACACGAATGACATGACCAGGGCTGGGAGGGTTACTTTAAAATCGTAATACGGTACAATTACAAGTTACTTGTCAAAAAATGTAATCAGTAACTTACTCTAATTACTTCAATTAAAAAAGTAACAAACCAGATTACTTTTAGTTACATTTAGATTACTTTACCAGCAAACTTAAAAATAAAGACATGGAGAAATACAATGTATCATCCTCGCATTTATAATATACAGCAGGTTACTGACAGGTTAGCAGGTTATGTCCGAAGGACATAGATGACGGATTGTTTCTACCATTATTTCATTTTTGATCCTCTTAAAGCTCGGGTAGACGATGTTGAAGAGCCTGCAAGATTTGAAAGTCGCACACCTCAAGCCCTCCCCCGTAAGCTCCTCCTACTCCGATCAGTGCTTGGCCCAACGCCACACCCCCACCAACGTGACCGCGCATCTCGACTCATGTTTTCAGCGGGACCCCGCTCCAAGCCTAGGGTGACCATACGTCCTCTTTTACCCGGACATGTCCACCTTTTACGTCCTGTCCGGGGCATCCGGGCGGGTTTTTTAAATTCAAGGAGCTGTCCGGGGTTCACTGTTTCTCATAGCACATAAACGTAAATTGACCAGCGCTTTGCACACAGTACTATTGCACGACGTAATTACCGAGAGGGCTCACACACACACACACACACACACACACACACAGACGGAGCGGAGCAGACGGGGCTGTTCAGACAGCGGAGCACGGCATCTGATTGGTTTCTTAAGAGCGGGCCGCGCCTTACCATTGGTCGGAGTTTTTACTGTCCTTTGGCCGCTACAGTTGTCAGATTTTTTCCGCACCTTTTTCCGTCCGCATAATGTATTGACTTCTCCCAGGGGGCAGGGAGCATTTCACTCAGTATGACAAAAAGTGCTTTTGGACAACATCGTCTACCCTAGCTTTAAATTAAAGCTGAACTGGTCAAAAGTCAGCTTCAGTTTGAACATGCAAACCTCAGAGTGAAGCTGACTGAGTCCAGATCTCCAGAGTCTGGATGGGGTCAGACTCGCAGCCTGTTTCCAGACTGAAAGCCCCTCATGCTGCCTCCACCCTGCCCAACCTGCAGCGGCCTGTCTGCTACACTGCACTCTGCTGGTGGCAACAGGACCTTACACTGCAGGACAGCACTCCCTCGCATGGCAGACCCATCCAAGATGGCGGATGGGCATATCACTCCACATTGAGCCCTGGTGGTCAGAGTCACTGCACAGCGAGGGTTGTAATGTTGTTGTAGTTCCCACATGTGTCCACAAGAGGGCCTGAAAACCTGCAGGAGGTTTTCTGGGGAGGTGTACATTCTGAGAGAGTTTTTTCTGTGTGTTGGCCCAGTGCCAGACTGGAGAACTGTCCTGGTGGACCCATGTGATGGCTCCAGTACCCCGCCACCCTGAGAAGAACAAGCAGGTTAGAAAATGGAAGCGTGCTTTGCTAGTTCTATGAGCTGAGAATTCGATCTGCTAGTGCTATTTTAAAACAGTTGCTTTCAAAGGAAGAAATGCATATTTAAAGCAGCAGTGTCAGAGCTCTTGCATTTTGGAGTCGTTCTGTGGAATTTTTGATGGAAGTATGAGTCTCATGAGGACACCAAAGGCACAGTATTTTACAATAAAATAACAATACACTGAGAGCAATAGTACGGAGCCCCGGACATGACATGGTAAAAAAAATTTTTTTAATTGTGGCCACGAATTACTAATTCGTTCCCTCGAATTAATAAATCGTGCGCACGAATTAGTTATATCATTCTGAACAGTTCAGTAAAGTTGGCAGCATATTGACAGATACGGACTTTCAGTCTCAATAACTCTTTAACAAAATGTCAGTAGCATACAAAGGGCGCTGCATCCCATCGTTGTGAGGTGGACGATATGCTACAAGTTCATTTTTATTAAAAATATCTGTCTATCAAGCAGCAGAAACAATATGGATTTCAATCAGCACCCGGTAGTGCTGCGGGCTTCAGGGACCGTCTACAATTTACAAGACGCAGCAACAGTGAAGACAAATAGCTAAAAAAAAACAACAACAAAAAACCCCAACAACTAAAACAACAACAACAAAAAAAAACGTAATACCACCACTGGGATTTACTACAGTGTTACCATAATCGCTACAACCTTCATTTGTCTCCTATCAAATTTATTGGATATGGTATTTGTCTTCACTGTTGCTGCGTCTTGTAAATTGTAGACGGTCCCTGAAGCCCGCAGCACTACCGGGTGCTGATTGAAATCCATATTGTTTCTGCTGCTTGATAGACAGATATTTTTAATAAAAATGAACTTGTAGCATATCGTCCACCTGACAACGATGGGATGCAGCGCCCTTTGTATGCTACTGACATTTTGTTAAAGAGTTATTGAGACTGAAAGTCCGTATCTGTCAATATGCTGCCAACTTTACTGAACTGTTCAGTATATGAATGATATAACTAATTACTGTGGTCAAGCCCACCCTCATTTCAGAAAGCACGGTCAACCTAGCACTCAATTGATTCTGTGGTGCGCGCATACTTTGTGCATTACGGGAACAGCGTTTTCACAGTGACTTCACAATAAAAGCTGGGTTAAGTTGAATGTGATCTTACTTTTGATTTGGTTAACCAAGTTACGCTCTTTAAGTTTTCACGACCTGGACTGACAGGCACAGTAAAATAGATAATCTTCTGCGACAATGTCAGAACTAAATCTATCAAATCAAACACCAACACACACCAAACACCAACAGACGCCAATAACAAATACCCTGTTACCAACAACCCACTCCACTTCTGTCTGATAGAACCCCCCCCCCCCCCCCCCCCCCGCCCCCGCAGGGTCCCATTCACCGATTGTCATCCAGATCTGATGTGTGGTTTCAAAATAAGAGCCCTCTGAAAACTGACATTTTGACTCATCCAAACGAATTCAAAGATGCATTGCTCCAAAACGCCCTGTTGCCGAGATACCATTCCACTTCTCACTGATAGACGCCCCCCCCCAGGGTCCCAGTCACCGAGTGTCATCCAGATCTGATTTGTAGTTTCAAAATAAGAGCCCTCTGAAATCTCACATTTTGACTCATCCAACCAAATTCAAAGTTGCATTGCTCCAAAACGCCCTGTTGCCGAGCAACCATTCCACTTCTCACTGATAGTCGGCCC
This sequence comes from Salarias fasciatus, assembly GCF_902148845.1. Classification (NCBI taxonomy): domain Eukaryota; kingdom Metazoa; phylum Chordata; class Actinopteri; order Blenniiformes; family Blenniidae; genus Salarias; species Salarias fasciatus. Next base: position 20,116,409 of record NC_043752.1, on the reverse strand, counting down.
CCCCAGGGTCCCAGTCACCGAGTGTCATCCAGATCTGGTTTGTAGTTTCAAAATAAGAGCCCTCTGAAAACTCACATTTTTGACTCGTCCTACCAAATTCAAAGTTGCATTGCTCCAAAACGCCCTGTTGCCGAGCAACCATTCCACTTCTCACTGATAGTCGCCCCCCCCAGGGTCCCAGTCACCGAGTGTCATCCAGATCTGATTTGTAGTTTCAAAATAAGAGCCCTCTGAAAACTCACATTTTTGACTCATCCAGCCAAATTCAAAGTTGCATTGCTCCAAAACGCCCTGTTGCCGAGCAACCATTCCACTTCTGACTGATAGTACGCCCCCCCAGGGTCCCATTCACCAAGTGTCATCCAGATCTGATGTGTATTTTCAAAGTAACAGCCCTCTGAAAACTGACATTTTTGACTCATCCAACCAAATTCAAAGTTGCATTGCTCCAAAACTCCCAGTTGCCGAGCAACCATTCCACTTCTGACTGATAGTGGGCCCCCCCAGGGTCCCAGTCACCAAGTGTCATCCTGATCTGATTTATAGTTTCATAATAAGAGCCCTCTGAAAAAGCGCATTTTTGACTCATCCAGCAAAATTCAAAGTTGCATTGCTCCAAAACGCCCTGTTGCCGAGCAACCATTCCACTTCTGACTGATAGTCGGCCCCCCCAGGGTCCCATTCACCAAGTGTCATCCAGATCTGATGTGTATTTTCAAAGTAACAGCCCTCTGAAAAGCGCATTTTTGACTCATCCAGCCAAATTCAAAGTTGCATTGCTCCAAAACTCCCTGTTGCCGAGCAACCATTCCACTTCTGACTGATAGTCGGCCCCCCCAGGGTCCCATTCACCAAGTGTCATCCAGATCTGATGTGTATTTTCAAAGTAAGAGCCCTCTGAAAAGCGCACTTTTGACTCATCCAGCCAAATTCAAAGTTGCATTGCTCCAAAACTCCCTGTTGCCGAGCAACCATTCCACTTCTGACTGATAGTCGGCCCCCACAAGGTCCCAGTCACCAAGTGTCATCCAGATCTGATTTCTAGTTTCAAAATAAGAGCCCTCTGAAAAAGCGCATTTTTGACTCATCGAGCCAAATTCAAAGTTGCATTGCTCCAAAACGCCCTGTTGCCGAGCAACCATTCCACTTCTGACTGATAGTCGGCCCCCCCAGGGTCCCATTCACCAAGTGTCATCCAGATCTGATGTGTATTTTCAAAGTAAGAGCCCTCTGAAAAAGCGCATTTTTGACTCATCCAGCCAAATTCAAAGTTGCATTGCTCCAAAACGCCCTGTTGCAGAGCAACCATTCCACTTCTGACTGATAGTCGCCCCCCCCCAGGGTCCCATTCACCAAGTGTCATCCAGATCTGATGTGTATTTTCAAAGTAAGAGCCCTCTGAAAAAGCGCATTTTTGACTCATCCAGCCAAATTCAAAGTTGCATTGCTCCAAAACGCCCTGTTGCCGAGCAACCATTCCACTTCTCACTGATAGTCGCCCCCCCCAGGGTCCCAGTCACCGAGTGTCATCCAGATCTGATTTGTAGTTTCAAAATAAGAGCCCTCTGAAAAGTCACATTTTTGACTCGTCCAACCAAATTCAAAGTTGCATTGCTCCAAAACGCCCTGTTGCCGAGCAACCATTCCACTTCTGACTGATAGTACGCCCCCCCAGGGTCCCATTCACCAAGTGTCATCCAGATCTGATGTGTATTTTCAAAGTAAGAGCCCTCTGAAAACTGACATTTTTGACTCATCCAACCAAATTCAAAGTTGCATTGCTCCAAAACGCCCTGTTGCCGAGCAACCATTCCACTTCTGACTGATAGTGGGCCCCCCCAGGGTCCCAGTCACCAAGTGTCATTCTGATCTGATTTATAGTTTCAAAATAACAGCCCTCTGAATCGGGCATTTTTGACTCATCCAGCAAAATTCAAAGTTGCATTGCTCCAAAACGCCCTGTTGCCGAGCAACCATTCCACTTCTGACTGATAGTCGGCCCCCCCAGGGTCCCATTCACCAAGTGTCATCCAGATCTGATGTGTATTTTCAAAGTAAGAGCCCTCTGAAAAAGCGCATTTTTGACTCATCCAGCCAAATTCAAAGTTGCATTGCTCCAAAACGCCCTGTTGCCGAGCAACCATTCCACTTCTGACTGATAGTCGGCCCCCCCAGGGTCCCATTCACCAAGTGTCATCCAGATCTGATGTGTATTTTCAAAATAAGAGCCCTCTGAAAACTCACATTTTTGACTCGTCCTACCAAATTCAAAGTTGCATTGCTCCAAAACGCCCTGTTGCCGAGCAACCATTCCACTTCTCACTGATAGTCGCCCCCCCCAGGGTCCCAGTCACCGAGTGTCATCCAGATCTGATTTGTAGTTTCAAAATAAGAGCCCTCTGAAAACTGACAATTTTGACTCATCCAGCCAAATTCAAAGTTGCATTGCTCCAAAACGCCCTGTTGCCGAGCAACCATTCCACTTCTGACTGATAGTACGCCCCCCCAGGGTCCCATTCACCAAGTGTCATCCAGATCTGATGTGTATTTTCAAAGTAAGAGCCCTCTGAAAACTGACATTTTTGACTCATCCAACCAAATTCAAAGTTGCATTGCTCCAAAACGCCCTGTTGCCGAGCAACCATTCCACTTCTGACTGATAGTGGGCCCCCCCAAGGTCCCAGTCACCAAGTGTCATTCTGATCTGATTTATAGTTTCAAAATAACAGCCCTCTGAATCGGGCATTTTTGACTCATCCAGCAAAATTCAAAGTTGCATTGCTCCAAAACGCCCTGTTGCCGAGCAACCATTCCACTTCTGACTGATAGCCGGCCCCCCCAAGGTCCCAGTCACCGAGTGTCATCCAGATCTGATTTGTAGTTTCAAAATAAGAGCCCTCTGAAAACTGACATTTTTGACTCATCCAACCAAATTCAAAGTTGCATTGCTCCAAAACGCCCTGTTGCCGAGCAACCATTCCACTTCTGACTGATAGTGGGCCCCCCCAAGGTCCCATTCACCAAGTGTCATCCAGATCTGATGTGTATTTTCAAAGTAAGAGCCCTCTGAAAAAGCGCATTTTTGACTCATCCAGCCAAATTCAAAGTTGCATTGCTCCAAAACGCCCTGTTGCCGAGCAACCATTCCACTTCTGACTGATAGTCGGCCCCCCCAGGGTCCCATTCACCAAGTGTCATCCAGATCTGATGTGTATTTTCAAAATAAGAGCCCTCTGAAAACTCACATTTTTGACTCGTCCTACCAAATTCAAAGTTGCATTGCTCCAAAACGCCCTGTTGCCGAGCAACCATTCCACTTCTCACTGATAGTCGGCCCCCCCAGGGTCCCATTCACCAAGTGTCATCCAGATCTGATGTGTATTTTCAAAGTAAGAGCCCTCTGAAAAGCGCATTTTTGACTCATCCAGCCAAATTCAAAGTTGCATTGCTCCAAAACTCCCTGTTGCCGAGCAACCATTCCACTTCTGACTGATAGTCGGCCCCCACAAGGTCCCAGTCACCAAGTGTCATCCAGATCTGATTTCTAGTTTCAAAATAAGAGCCCTCTGAAAAAGCGCATTTTTGACTCATCGAGCCAAATTCAAAGTTGCATTGCTCCAAAACGCCCTGTTGCCGAGCAACCATTCCACTTCTGACTGATAGTCGGCCCCCCCAGGGTCCCATTCACCAAGTGTCATCCAGATCTGATGTGTATTTTCAAAGTAAGAGCCCTCTGAAAAAGCGCATTTTTGACTCATCCAGCCAAATTCAAAGTTGCATTGCTCCAAAACGCCCTGTTGCCGAGCAACCATTCCACTTCTGACTGATAGTCGGCCCCCCCAGGGTCCCATTCACCAAGTGTCATCCAGATCTGATGTGTATTTTCAAAATAAGAGCCCTCTGAAAACTCACATTTTTGACTCGTCCTACCAAATTCAAAGTTGCATTGCTCCAAAACGCCCTGTTGCCGAGCAACCATTCCACTTCTCACTGATAGTCGCCCCCCCCAGGGTCCCAGTCACCGAGTGTCATCCAGATCTGATTTGTAGTTTCAAAATAAGAGCCCTCTGAAAACTCACATTTTTGACTCATCCAGCCAAATTCAAAGTTGCATTGCTCCAAAACGCCCTGTTGCCGAGCAACCATTCCACTTCTGACTGATAGTACGCCCCCCCAGGGTCCCATTCACCAAGTGTCATCCAGATCTGATGTGTATTTTCAAAGTAACAGCCCTCTGAAAACTGACATTTTTGACTCATCCAACCAAATTCAAAGTTGCATTGCTCCAAAACTCCCAGTTGCCGAGCAACCATTCCACTTCTGACTGATAGTGGGCCCCCCCAGGGTCCCAGTCACCAAGTGTCATCCTGATCTGATTTATAGTTTCAAAATAAGAGCCCTCTGAAAAAGCGCATTTTTGACTCATCCTGCAAAATTCAAAGTTGCATTGCTCCAAAACGCCCTGTTGCCGAGCAACCATTCCACTTCTGACTGATAGTCGGCCCCCCCAGGGTCCCATTCACCAAGTGTCATCCAGATCTGATGTGTATTTTCAAAGTAAGAGCCCTCTGAAAAGCGCATTTTTGACTCATCCAGCCAAATTCAAAGTTGCATTGCTCCAAAACTCCCTGTTGCCGAGCAACCATTCCACTTCTGACTGATAGTCGGCCCCCACAAGGTCCCAGTCACCAAGTGTCATCCAGATCTGATTTCTAGTTTCAAAATAAGAGCCCTCTGAAAAAGCGCATTTTTGACTCATCGAGCCAAATTCAAAGTTGCATTGCTCCAAAACTCCCTGTTGCCGAGCAACCATTCCACTTCTGACTGATAGTCGGCCCCCCCAGGGTCCCATTCACCAAGTGTCATCCAGATCTGATGTGTATTTTCAAAGTAACAGCCCTCTGAAAAGCGCATTTTTGACTCATCCAGCCAAATTCAAAGTTGCATTGCTCCAAAACGCCCTGTTGCCGAGCAACCATTCCACTTCTGACTGATAGTCGGCCCCCCCAGGGTCCCATTCACCAAGTGTCATCCAGATCTGATGTGTATTTTCAAAGTAAGAGCCCTCTGAAAAGCGCACTTTTGACTCATCCAGCCAAATTCAAAGTTGCATTGCTCCAAAACTCCCTGTTGCCGAGCAACCATTCCACTTCTGACTGATAGTCGGCCCCCACAAGGTCCCAGTCACCAAGTGTCATCCAGATCTGATTTCTAGTTTCAAAATAAGAGCCCTCTGAAAAAGCGCATTTTTGACTCATCGAGCCAAATTCAAAGTTGCATTGCTCCAAAACGCCCTGTTGCCGAGCAACCATTCCACTTCTGACTGATAGTCGGCCCCCCCAGGGTCCCATTCACCAAGTGTCATCCAGATCTGATGTGTATTTTCAAAGTAAGAGCCCTCTGAAAAAGCGCATTTTTGACTCATCCAGCCAAATTCAAAGTTGCATTGCTCCAAAACGCCCTGTTGCAGAGCAACCATTCCACTTCTGACTGATAGTCGCCCCCCCCCCAGGGTCCCATTCACCAAGTGTCATCCAGATCTGATGTGTATTTTCAAAGTAAGAGCCCTCTGAAAAAGCGCATTTTTGACTCATCCAGCCAAATTCAAAGTTGCATTGCTCCAAAACGCCCTGTTGCCGAGCAACCATTCCACTTCTCACTGATAGTCGCCCCCCCCAGGGTCCCAGTCACCGAGTGTCATCCAGATCTGATTTGTAGTTTCAAAATAAGAGCCCTCTGAAAACTCACATTTTTGACTCGTCCAACCAAATTCAAAGTTGCATTGCTCCAAAACGCCCTGTTGCCGAGCAACCATTCCACTTCTGACTGATAGTACGCCCCCCCAGGGTCCCATTCACCAAGTGTCATCCAGATCTGATGTGTATTTTCAAAGTAAGAGCCCTCTGAAAACTGACATTTTTGACTCATCCAACCAAATTCAAAGTTGCATTGCTCCAAAACGCCCTGTTGCCGAGCAACCATTCCACTTCTGACTGATAGTGGGCCCCCCCAGGGTCCCAGTCACCAAGTGTCATTCTGATCTGATTTATAGTTTCAAAATAACAGCCCTCTGAATCGGGCATTTTTGACTCATCCAGCAAAATTCAAAGTTGCATTGCTCCAAAACGCCCTGTTGCCGAGCAACCATTCCACTTCTGACTGATAGTCGGCCCCCCCAGGGTCCCATTCACCAAGTGTCATCCAGATCTGATGTGTATTTTCAAAGTAAGAGCCCTCTGAAAAAGCGCATTTTTGACTCATCCAGCCAAATTCAAAGTTGCATTGCTCCAAAACGCCCTGTTGCCGAGCAACCATTCCACTTCTGACTGATAGTGGGCCCCCCCAGGGTCCCAGTCACCAAGTGTCATCCAGATCTGATTTGTATTTTCAAAGTAAGAGCCCTCTGAAAAACGCATTTTTGACTCATCCAGCCAAATTCAAAGTTGCATTGCTCCAAAACGCCCTGTTGCCGAGCAACAGTTCCACTTCTCACTGATAGTCGGCCCCCCCAGGGTCCCATTCACCGAGTGTCATCCAGATCTGATTTCTAGTTTCAAAATAAGAGCCCTCTGAAAACTCACATTTTTGACTCGTCCAACCAAATTCAAAGTTGCATTGCTCCAAAACTCCCAGTTGCCGAGCAACCATTCCACTTCTCACTGATAGTGGGCCCCCCCAGGGTCCCATTCACCAAGTGTCATCCAGATCTGATTTATAGTTTCAAAATAAGAGCCCTCTGAAAACTCACATTTTTGACTCGTCCAACCAAATTCAAAGTTGCATTGCTCCAAAACGCCCTGTTGCCGAGCAACCATTCCACTTCTGACTGATAGTGGGCCCCCCCAGGGTCCCAGTCACCAAGTGTCATCCAGATCTGATTTGTAGTTTCAAAGTAAGAGCCCTCTGAAATAGCGCATTTTTGACTCATCCTACCAAATTCAAAGTTGCATTGCTCCAAAACGCCCTGTTGCCGAGCAACCATTCCACTTCTGACTGATAGTCGCCCCCCCCAGGGTCCCATTCACCAAGTGTCATCCAGATCTGATGTGTATTTTCAAAGTAAGAGCCCTCTGAAAAAGCGCATTTTTGACTCATCCAGCCAAATTCAAAGTTGCATTGCTCCAAAACGCCCTGTTGCCGAGCAACCATTCCACTTCTGACTGATAGTCGGCCCCCCCAGGGTCCCAGTCACCAAGTGTCATCCAGATCTGATGTGTATTTTCAAAGTAAGAGCCCTCTGAAAAGCGCATTTTTGACTCATCCAGCCAAATTCAAAGTTGCATTGCTCCAAAACGCCCTGTTGCCGAGCAACAGTTCCACTTCTCACTGATAGTCGGCCCCCCCAGGGTCCCATTCACCGAGTGTCATCCAGATCTGATTTCTAGTTTCAAAATAAGAGCCCTCTGAAAACTCACATTTTTGACTCGTCCTACCAAATTCAAAGTTGCATTGCTCCAAAACTCCCTGTTGCCGAGCAACCATTCCACTTCTGACTGATAGTACGCCCCCCCAGGGTCCCAGTCACCAAGTGTCATCCAGATCTGATGTGTATTTTCAAAGTAAGAGCCCTCTGAAATAGCGCATTTTTGACTCATCCTACCAAATTCAAAGTTGCATTTCTCCAAAACGCCCTGTTGCCGAGCTACAGTTCCACTTCTCACTGATTGTGGGCCCCCCCAGAGTCCCACTCACCGAGTGTCATCCAGATCTGATTTCTAGTTTCAAAATAAGAGCCCTCTGAAAACTCACATTTTTTACTCGTCCTACCAAATTCAAAGTTGCATTGCTCCAAAACGCCCTGTTGCCGAGCAACCATTCCACTTCTGACTGATAGTGGGCCCCCCCAGGGTCCCAGTCACCAAGTGTCATCCAGATCTGATTTGTATTTTCAAAGTAAGAGCCCTCTGAAAAACGCATTTTTGACTCATCCAGCCAAATTCAAAGTTGCATTGCTCCAAAACGCCCTGTTGCCGAGCAACAGTTCCACTTCTCACTGATAGTCGGCCCCCCCAGGGTCCCATTCACCGAGTGTCATCCAGATCTGATTTCTAGTTTCAAATAAGAGCCCTCTGAAAACTCACATTTTTGACTCGTCCAACCAAATTCAAAGTTGCATTGCTCCAAAACTCCCAGTTGCCGAGCAACCATTCCACTTCTCACTGATAGTGGGCCCCCCCAGGGTCCCATTCACCAAGTGTCATCCAGATCTGATTTATAGTTTCAAAATAAGAGCCCTCTGAAAACTCACATTTTTGACTCGTCCAACCAAATTCAAAGTTGCATTGCTCCAAAACGCCCTGTTGCCGAGCAACCATTCCACTTCTGACTGATAGTGGGCCCCCCCAGGGTCCCAGTCACCAAGTGTCATCCAGATCTGATTTGTAGTTTCAAAGTAAGAGCCCTCTGAAATAGCGCATTTTTGACTCATCCTACCAAATTCAAAGTTGCATTGCTCCAAAACGCCCTGTTGCCGAGCAACCATTCCACTTCTGACTGATAGTCGCCCCCCCCAGGGTCCCATTCACCAAGTGTCATCCAGATCTGATGTGTATTTTCAAAGTAAGAGCCCTCTGAAAAAGCGCATTTTTGACTCATCCAGCCAAATTCAAAGTTGCATTGCTCCAAAACGCCCTGTTGCCGAGCAACCATTCCACTTCTGACTGATAGTCGGCCCCCCCAAGGTCCCAGTCACCAAGTGTCATTCTGATCTGATTTATAGTTTCAAAATAAGAGCCCTCTGAAAAAGCGCATTTTTGACTCATCCAGCAAAATTCAAAGTTGCATTGCTCCAAAACGCCCTGTTGCCGAGCAACCATTCCACTTCTGACTGATAGCCGGCCCCCCCAAGGTCCCAGTCACCGAGTGTCATCCAGATCTGATTTGTAGTTTCAAAATAAGAGCCCTCTGAAAACTGACATTTTTGACTCATCCAACCAAATTCAAAGTTGCATTGCTCCAAAACGCCCTGTTGCCGAGCAACCATTCCACTTCTGACTGATAGTGGGCCCCCCCAAGGTCCCAGTCACCAAGTGTCATTCTGATCTGATTTATAGTTTCAAAATAAGAGCCCTCTGAAAAGGGCATTTTTGACTCATCCAGCAAAATTCAAAGTTGCATTGCTCCAAAACGCCCTGTTGCCGAGCAACCATTCCACTTCTGACTGATAGCCGCCCCCCCCAGGGTCCCATTCACCAAGTGTCATCCAGATCTGATGTGTATTTTCAAAGTAAGAGCCCTCTGAAAACTGACAATTTTGACTCATCCAACCAAATTCAAAGTTGCATTGCTCCAAAACGCCCTGTTGCCGAGCAACCATTCCACTTCTGACTGATAGTGGGCCCCCCCAGGGTCCCAGTCACCGAGTGTCATCCAGATCTGATTTGTAGTTTCAAAATAAGAGCCCTCTGAAAACTGACATTTTTGACTCATCCAACCAAATTCAAAGTTGCATTGCTCCAAAACGCCCTGTTGCCGAGCAACCATTCCACTTCTGACTGATAGTGGGCCCCCCCAAGGTCCCATTCACCGAGTGTCATCCAGATCTGATTTGTAGTTTCAAAATAAGAGCCCTCTGAAAACTGACATTTTTGACTCATCCAACCAAATTCAAAGTTGCATTGCTCCAAAACGCCCTGTTGCCGAGCAACCATTCCACTTCTGACTGATAGCCGGCCCCCCCAAGGTCCCAGTCACCAAGTGTCATCCAGATCTGATTTGTAGTTTCAAAATAAGAGCCCTCTGAAAAAGCGCATTTTTGACTCATCGAGCCAAATTCAAAGTTGCATTGCTCCAAAACGCCCTGTTGCCGAGCAACCATTCCACTTCTGACTGATAGTAGGCCCCCCCAGGGTCCCATTCACCAAGTGTCATCCAGATCTGATGTGTATTTTCAAAGTAAGAGCCCTCTGAAAAAGCGCATTTTTGACTCATCCAGCAAAATTCAAAGTTGCATTGCTCCAAAACGCCCTGTTGCCGAGCAACCATTCCACTTCTGACTGATAGTCGGCCCCCCCAGGGTCCCATTCACCAAGTGTCATCCAGATCTGATGTGTATTTTCAAAGTAAGAGCCCTCTGAAAAAGCGCATTTTTGACTCATCCAGCCAAATTCAAAGTTGCATTGCTCCAAAACGCCCTGTTGCCGAGCAACCATTCCACTTCTGACTGATAGTCGGCCCCCCCAGGGTCCCATTCACCAAGTGTCATCCAGATCTGATGTGTATTGTCAAAGTAAGAGCCCTCTGAAAAAGCGCATTTTTGACTCATCCAACCCAATTCAAAGTGAGATTGCTCCAAAATGCACTGTTGCCAAGCCACCATTCTGACTGATAGTAGGCCCCGGGGGCTGCTGCGTGTGATTTTGCCTGCCGCTGCAAGGCATGATGGGACGCGGGACTGGGTTTTGGGCCATTTCTTGCCGGTTTGCGTATTCTGTGTGGTTTATTTGTGTTTCATTTATTATGCATGTGTTTTGTTCATTGTTGTTCTCTGCTGTTGCCGTGTTTTCCTTCATTTTGTGTTCCTTTTTGTGTGCACCGTGGCTCAGGGGGACCTTTGGGGGAGGGATGCGGCCTTCGCGCTGCTGGGGAGGGCCTGTTGTTTGTGAACCTAAAGGTCAAACTCAGTCTCCTTCGTTGTCTCCGCCGCTCGAAATCGCCACATTGGTGTCAGAAGTTGGATGGAGCCACGGCAAGCTTCAGATAGAAGACGCCCGGAGAACGCAGGAAGGATCGCCGCGCAGTGGGGGACTCCGAGCCGGCCCGACGGGTCCAGCGATCGGCCGAAGCACCGTCCAGAAGCGGCGAGGATGGCTGAGGACGGTGGCGATCGCGTGGATGCGGGAGCTCGCCCACCCACCGCTCCAGCGAGAGCCGCCGTCAAGCTGCCGAAGTATGATGGCGCCGGCTCACTGGAGCTCTTCATCAAGCAGACACGAGTCGCCGCAACGCACAACAGCTGGAGTGGCCAAGACACCGCCGCGCATCGAGCCCTGGCCTTGGAAGGCAAGGCCCAGCAAGTTCTCTTCGACTTCGTGCCCGGACAAGAGCGGATCCTGGCCGCATTAATCACCGCACTCGAGCGGCGCTTCGGGCGGCGCACCATAGAGGCCGCTGAAAGGGAAAAGCTGAATAACCGCCGCCGTCGCCAAGGAGAAAACCTGGGCTCCTTCACCACTGACGTCCAGTTATTCGCACGGCAGGGCTTCCCCACCTTCCCCGTAAGCGTGCTGGAGTAACTGGAGTAACTCCTCCATGCATTCCAGCAAGGACTCCCGCCCCAGGCGGCTGCATCAGCATGTGCAGCTCGCTACACCACAGACCCTGGAGAAGGCCCTCTGGGAAGCAGAACTAACCGAGACAATCTCCTCCACACCGCGGGTCGGCGCCAAATCACCGCCGCCCCGTG